>NC_053397.1:228979302-229069547 GCF_905171765.1 Bufo bufo
CACCGCCGGACTCAAGCACGATCCTGTAACTGAATCGCACGTGAGGAAGAGAAGACAGGCAGGCATCGGGGACGGCGCATGCGCGATTCAGTTACAGGATCGCGATTGAGTCCGCGCGATAGACGGGATCGTGCTGCTACTGAGGCCGACGGCGCATGCACCACCTGTACAAGCGCGGTCCCGGCGACTGAGCCGGGTGTCAATTAGACTGCATAGAGGCGGGGTTAGGGCAGGGGAGTTACAGCCCGGAGTGGGGGAAGGGCGACCCCCTTGACTTCTACCGTGACTTCAGGAGCTGGAGACGAGGACTTTATAAGGCGATTTTTTCATGAATATACATCGCAGAAAAGCGGGACAAGACCGTGTGCGAACACCATGAGGATGATCTATAAGGTGCTGGTGATAGTTTATTAAGTGAAATCCAGGTGACAGGTTCACTTTAAATAGTGATGTCTGTCCTATTGTACCCACGTGTGTATTGGCGATTTCCCTTTGTGGCGAAAATAACCGCCCCACTGGGTTTTGGAGGGGCCGGTTTGCCAGCCTCCTGCCTCAGGATTATGGCCCATATACTAACTTTAAAGGAGAAGACAGACCGGCCGCACAGCTTAAATCTGTGGAACTGTTTTGGGCAGGAAAGCCATGCTTGCAGTCGGTCAAATGTGACTTCCATGGAATTCGGGAACCCCTGCTCGGATCTGGGTGATTTTTGGATATGTTGTTCACCCAGATCAGAGCTATCCATGGATGTATACATTATGGGGATATGTGGGGTTTTGAGGTGTTTTCTGTGTTTTGGGAAAAATGTGTGTTTTCTGTCTGTGAGTGATTAAGTTAGCCCATTATGTTTGTTAATTGTATCATAGGCAGAGCCCATTGTGTTTGATAATTGTATCACAGGCAAAGACCAATGAATTTTGGTAATTGTATCACAGGCAGAGCCCAATATGTTTTGGTAATTGTATTTTGTTAATTGCGTCACAGACAATGCCAGTGTGTTTGTTGAATAAGGTTAGCTTTGTGTTTAAACTGTACAGGATTGGCTGCTATGTCATGTCCTCAGTATGTCATGTGTATATAAGTCAATGCTGTGTGTTCAATAAAGAGTTCCTGTTTTACCCTTCATCATGTTGAGGCTGGTGTTTGAGTAACTGATCGACACTGGGGATTGCTATACGCTGAAGATTTGCTATACTTCCCTGGCTATAACTCCTAGCTCTTGTAAGAGCTGTTCCTGGTTCCTGTGGTGGTTTTGGTGTAGAACGGAGTGCTTGGAGTCCTCGGGAGGCACTAGGAGCATCCATCAACGGAGGTACTGTCACGACTGTGACTGATCCAGACAGGTCTGGGAGGAGAAGGTCGCAGCGACTTGATACTCGCGATAGCTTGTGAGTTTGCTCCGTGGTTCAGGGTATGTCATCTGGGTTTTGCCTTGTGAACCTTTTTGTCCTGACTGGGAGTTTGTAGGCATCCTCCTCAGGTGAGTCCTGTCTGCCACTCCCAGCTACTATATTAGTTTCACTTTCACTTGCAGTCATTGCCAGATATAGTCCTTACTTCCAGTGCTACTCTGACCTTGGAAGGAGATCGTTTGATGGTGTTGCTGTGGAGCTCTTGTCCGGCGTGGACTGTCGTGTTTGGGATCGCCTTCTCTGCTCGTGACTGGATAAGTCTATCTCTGTTATAGTTTGTTTGTTGCTGTCTTCCCCTGCTGTTCTCCTAGACATGAGTGATGGTGACTAGCGCTCCCATCGGCCTTTCCCCAGTCCAGTCTTTTTAGGGCGACTGAGGGTTTAGGCATCCTGCTCGCTGCACGGGTTCACACCCCGTCTAGGGTATCAGGGCAGACAGGTGCCAGCTTAGGGTTAGTCAGGGGTGGCCATTCTATTTCCCATCCGTAGATAAGGGTCCCCCCTCCCCTCCGTCTGGTGCGACACGACTGCTGCTGGGATAGCGGTCGTGACAGTATATCTGGCCTTTTAAAAAAAAAAAATAAAATGACATTTCTTTTTTTTTTTTTTTTTTTTCCTGCTTGCTGTTTTGCTTTGTATTTTGTCTGTTCCACTATGGATCCGGTTTCGGTTTTGGCGAAACAATTACAGGGGTTATCCCTTGAAGTGGCAGGATTAAAAGCAACAGTGCTGCAGCAGCAATCCTTGGGTTCCACCGTTGCTACGGGAAACCAAGGTACTCCTGAGCCAAAAGTGGCTTTACCTGATAGGTTCTCAGGAGGGAGAGACCAATTTGTAACCTTCAGAGAAGCTTGCAAATTGTTCTTCAGGTTACGCCCTAGATCCTCCGGCGGTGAGGAACAACGGGTGGGCATTGTAATTTCTCTCCTGCAAGGAGATCCGCAGGCTTGGGCTTTCTCCCTACCATCAGACTCTCTGGCCTTACGATCAGTGGAGGAGTTTTTTAAAGCCCTGGGTCTCGTATATGATGACCCGGACAGGGTCTCACTGGCTGAGTCTAAGCTACGTGGACTTTGGCAGGAGAACCGGTCTGCTGAACTATATTGTTCCGAATTCCGTAGGTGGGCTACTGATACGTTATGGAACGACTCGGCCCTCAGGAGTCAGTTCTGCCAGGGGTTGTCTGGAAAATTAAAAGACGCGCTGGCGGTATACGAGGTCCCTGGGTCTCTTGAGGCTGCTATGTCTCTGTCCATAAGAATCGACAGACGACTCAGGGAGAGACTATTAAATTTTACGGAGGCCTCTATAGGGCAGGGATCGGCCTGTTATGATCCAGTCGAACCAATGCAAATAGGGGACGCCACTAGACGGGTGAATCCTCCTAAGTTCCGCTGTAGGTCAGAGGTTTGTTTTCGTTGTGGGGGGGAGGGGTCATTTTGTAAAGGTTTGTCTCTCAGAACCCAAGAGACCACAAACAAAGGAGCCGCCGGAAAACTAGAGTCCCCAGACTGTGCGGAGGAGAACAGTCTGGGCGTATTCGTTTCCTCCATACGCATGTCTCAGTTTTTGTTGTCCGCTACCGTTGAGGATCTGTTCCGTCTTTTTGGACAGTGGGGCGGGGGTCAACTTGGTGGATTCACGGTTTGCTCAGGCTCTGGGTTTTACTCCAGAACCGATACGCAGAACTATTCCTGTTTTTTCCATCGACTCCTCCCCTCTTACTCAGAAAGAGTTAACTCAGATCATCCATAATATCCATCTGCAGGTAGGGGACCTCCATAAAGAGCATATCTCGTGTTATGTCCTGGACGGTCTTCCGGCTCCTATGGTATTGGGGCTTCCCTGGCTGGTGACTCACAATCCAGTGGTGGATTGGCAGGCCGGGGAGATTGTGGAGTGAACATTGTAAGGACAACTGCTTGAGTAGTAGGTGCTCTACACTCTCTGTAACATCTTTACCTGCCTTTCTGTCAGATTTTATGGATGTGTTCTCTGAGAAGGGTTGTCAGGGGTTACCACCTCATCGTCCATATGATTGCCCGATTAATCTACTACCTGGGGCCAAACTACCTAAAACCCGGTTATACAATCTTTCCGGCCCGGAGAGGAAGGCTATGAAAGATTATATTTCGGAGAGTTTGGCTAAGGGACACATCAGACCCTCTTCTTCACCTGTGGCTGCAGGGTTCTTTTTCGTTAAAAAGATGGGGGCCTACGTCCTTGCCTGGATTTCCGGGAATTAAACCGGATAACTATCCGAGATCCCTATCCTCTTCCTCTCATTCCCGACCTCTTTAATCAGGTTGCTGGTGCTAAATGGTTCTCCAAAATGGATCTCAGAGGAGCCTATAACCTGGTTCGCATCAAAGAGGGGGATGAGTGGAAGACGGCTTTTAATACTCCGGAAGGGCATTATGAAAATCTGGTCATGCCATTTGGTCTTACTAATGCGCCTGCGGTATTCCAACATTTTGTCAAAAATATTTTTAGTCACCTTATCGGGAGATTTGTTGTGATATATCTTGATGACATCCTGGTCTATTCCCCGGATCTGGATACACATAAGATCCATGTGAGACAAGTGCTGCAGATATTAAGGGCCAACAAATTGTTTGCTAAGTTAGAAAAATGTGTGTTCGCCGTAAAAGAACTGCCATTTCTGGGGTATGTGTTGTCAGATTCAGGTTTCCGCATGGATCCAGAGAAAGTCCGGGCGATTATAGACTGGGATCTGCCTGAGAACCTGAAGGCATTGCAACGCTTCCTGGGGTTTGCCAATTTTTATAGAAAGTTTATAAAGAACTATTCCTTGGTGGTCAAACCACTGACGGACATGACCCGGAAGGGATCCGATTTTTCCAAATGGTCGCATGCAGCCAAAACTGCCTTTGCATCTCTGAAGGAGAGATTCACCTCGGCCCCTATTCTCGTACAGCCAGATGTCTCGCTTCCTTTTATTGTAGAGGTTGACGCATCAGAGGTGGGGGTGGGAGCGGTACTATCTCAGGGCCCGTCCCCTGGTGAATGGCGTCCGTGTGCTTTCTTTTCGAAGAAATTGTCTACTGCAGAAAGGAACTATGATATTGGCAACAGGGAACTTTTGGCTATTAAGTTGGCTTTTGAGGAGTGGCGTCATTTTTTGGAGGGGGCGGTTCATCCCGTCACGGTGATTACTGATCACAAAAACTTATTATATCTGGAGTCTGCTAAACGTCTCACCCCTAGACAGGCTCGGTGGTCGTTATTTTTTACTAGGTTTAATTTTGTAATAACCTATCGCCCGGGGGCAAAAAATACTAAGGCGGATGCATTGTCTCGAAGTTTTCCTGGAGGGGGTGATGTTGAGGTACCAGAGCCCATTTTGCAAAAGGGGGTGGTGGTCTCTGCATTACACTCAGGTTTGGAGGGGAGGGTGTTGGAAGCTCAGGGGGACGCCCCGGCCTCCTGCCCCTCGGGTAAACTGTTTGTGCCAGAAAATTTACGCCTGGAGATACTAAAAGAACACCATAACTCCACACTGGCAGGACACCCAGGTAGTAGGGCAACCTCTGAGTTAGTGTCTCGTCGGTTCTGGTGGCCTAAATGGCACCAGGAGGTGTTGAATTTTGTGTCTGCATGTGCTACCTGTGCTCGTTCTAAGGTAGATCATACTCGTCCGGCAGGGCGTCTTTTACCTCTGACCATCCCCAACAGGCCTTGGACGCACCTGTCAATGGATTTCATTACGGATCTACCAGTATCAGCGGGGAAGACTGTTATTCTTGTAGTTGTTGACAGATTCAGTAAAATGGTGCACTTTATTGCTCTTGCCGCATTGCCTAATGCTAACACACTGGCTCAGGTTTTTATTGACCACATCGTGAAGCTTCACGGGGTCCCTTCCGATATTGTTTCGGATCGTGGTACCCAATTCGTTTCTAAATTTTGGAAAGCTTTTTGTTCTCGTTTAGGGGTTCATCTGTCGTTTTCTTCATCTTTCCATCCGCAGTCCATTGGTCAGACTGAACGTACCAATCAAAACCTAGAGACATATTTGAGATGCTTTGTTTCCTAAAATCAGGAGGAATGGTCATCTTATTTACCGTTAGCCGAGTTTGCCATTAATAATCGTCGTCAAGAATCCACCGATAAGTCACCATTTTTTGGTGCGTATGGTTTCCATCCTCAGTTTTGTACGTTTAGTGAGGGGGGGCCGTCTGGGATTCCCGGGGAGGAACGATTTGCGTCTTCACTTTCTTCAGTGTGGCAGAGTGTGCAAGAAAGTTTGAAGAGAATTGGTGGTAGATACAAACGTGCGGCTGATAGGAAGCGCTCTGAAGGTCCGGACCTTGGGGTGAATGACTTGGTGTGGTTGTCTACCAGAAATATCAAGTTGAAGGTTCCCTCGTGGAAATTAGGTCCGAGATTTATTGGTCCTTATAGGGTAATTAAGATCATTAACCCGGTGGCTTTTCGTCTGGAGCTACCTCAGACTCTAAGGATCCATAATGTCTTCCACAGATCTCTGCTTAAGAGATATGTAGAACCTCCTGAACCATTGCCACTACCGCCTCCACCGGTGGTTGTTGATGGCAGTCTTGAGTTTCAGGTAGAAAAGATTGTTGATTCACGATATGTTCGCCGCTCTCTTCAGTACCTGGTGCACTGGAAAGGTTATGGTTCCGAAGAGAGAATTTGGGTTCCAGCATCAGAGATAAAAGCGGACAGACTCATTCGGGCTTTTCATAGCTCCCATCCGGAGAGGCCTGGTCTTGAGGGTCCAGGGGCCCCTCGTAGAAAGGGGGGTACTGTCACGACTGTGACTGATCTAGACAGGTCTGGGAGGAGAAGGTCGCAGCGACTTGCTACTCGCAATAGCTTGTGAGTTTGCTCCGTGGTTCAGGGTATGTCATCTGGGTTTTGCCTTGTGAACCTTTTTGTCCTGTCTGGGAGTTTGTAGGCATCCTTCTCAGGTGAGTCCTGTCTGCCACTCCCAGCTACTATATTAGTTTCAGTTTCACTTGCAGTCATTGCCAGATATAGTCCTTACTTCCAGTTCTATTCTGACCATTGAAGGAGATCGTTTTATGGTGTTGCTGTGGAGCCTCTTGTCCGGCGTGGACTGTCGTGATTGGGATCGCCTTCTCTGCTCGTGACTGGATAAGTCTATCTCTGTTATAGTTTGTTTGTTACTGTCTTCCCCTGCTGTTCTCCTAGACATGAGTGATGGTAACTAGTGCTCCCATCGGCCTTTCCCCACTCTAGGCTTGTTAGGGTGACTGAGGGTTTAGGCATCCAGCTCGCCGCACGGGTTCACACCCCGTCTAGGGTATCAGGGCAGACAGGTGCCAGCTTAGGGTTAGTCAGGAGTGGCCATTCTATTCCAATCCGTAGATAAGGGTCCCCCTTCCCCTCCGTCTGGTGCGACACGACTGCTGCTGGGATAGCAGTCGTGACAGGTACCCGGTCGGGGTGCCAGTAGATCCGTTACACCCTTTGTCCTGAGAGATAAATGAATTACTCCTCGCTTGTCTCCAGGACAGAAGACATTGTGTATTCTCCTGCCTGTGATAATTACATCAACCCATTGTGTAAGGTAATTGTATCACAGGCAGAGGGGAGGAATTTGTGTGGGAGTGTTTTACTGTATTGTATGTGTTTATTGGTTGTTTTTACAAAACCCTGTGGGTGGTACTAGTGTGTAACAATGTTATATAAGAACAATAAACCCACAGCTCTGGGTGACCACTGCTTGACCCTCAACACGGAGCCTCGACTTGTTCTTGGGGGGATTCAATGTATGCTGTTAGAGACTGATTGCTAGGAGTGTAAGCCGCTTGGGTGCGTTTCCTATTCGTCTGCTAGCAGCTATTCATGAGGTTCCGTTCAGAGTTTGGAGCATTCCCTTGTATGCTGTTACACTCCCTGTTATCAGCCATTTAAGGTGAGAGGATGACTGTAGGACAGGAGAATACAATCTATTGCCCCCTGGTATCAGCCATTTCAGGGGAGAGGATGACTGTAGGACAGGAGAATACAATCTAATGCCCCCTGTTATCATCCATTTCAGGGGAGAGGATGACTGTAGGACAGGAGAATACAGTCTATTGCCCCCTGTTATCAGCCATTTCAGGGGGGAGGATGACTGTAGGACAGGAGAATACAGTCTATTGCCCCCTGTTATCAGCCATTTCAGGGGAGAGGATGACTGTAGGACAGGAGAATACAGTCTATTGCCTCCTGTTATCAGCCATTTCAGAGGAGAGGATGACTGTAGGACAGGAGAATACAGTCTATTGCTCCCTGTTATCAGCCATTTCAGGGGAGAGGATGACTGTAGGACAGGAGAATACAGTCTATTGCCTCCTGTTATCAGCCATTTCAGGGGAGAGGATGACTGTAGGACAGGAGAATACAGTCTATTGCCCCCTGTTATCAGCCATTTCAGAGGAGAGGATGACTGTAGGACAGGAGAATACAGTCTATTGCCCCCTGTTATCAGCCATTTCAGGGGAGAGGATGACTGTAGGACAGGAGAATACAGTCTATTGCCCCCTGTTATCAGCCATTTCAGGAGAGAGGATGACTGTAGGACAGGAGAATACAGTCTATTGCCCCCTGTTATCAGCAATTTCAGGGGAGAGGATGACTGTAGGACAGGAGAATACAGTCTATTGCCCCCTGTTATCAGCCATTTCAGGGGAGAGGATGACTGTAGGACAGGAGAATACAGTCTATTGCCCCTGTTATCAGCCATTTCAGAGGAGAGGATGACTGTAGGACAGGAGAATACAGTCTATTGCCCCCTGTTATCAGCCATTTCAGGGGAGAGGATGACTGTAGGACAGGAGAATACAGTCTATTGCCCCCTGTTATCAGCCATTTCAGGGGAGAGGATGACTGTAGGACAGGAGAATACAGTCTATTGCCCCCTGTTATCAGCCATTTCAGGGGAGAGGATGACTGTAGGACAGGAGAATACAGTCTATTGCCCCCTGTTATCAGCCATTTCAGGGGAGAGGATGACTGTAGGACAGGAGAATACAGTCTATTGCTCCCTGTTATCAGCCATGTCAGGGGAGAGGATGACTGCAGGACAGGAGAATACAGTCTATTGCCCCCTGTTATCGGCCATTTCAGAGGAGAGGATGACTGTAGGACAGGAGAATACAGTCTATTGCTCCCTGTTATCAGCCATTTCAGATGAGAGGATGACTGTAGGACAGGAGAATACAATCTATTGCCCCCTGTTATCAGCCATTTCAGGGGAGAGGATGACTGTAGGACAGGAGAATACAGTCTATTGCTCCCTGTTATCAGCCATTTCAGAGGAGAGGATGACTGTAGGACAGGAGAATACAGTCTATTGCCTCCTGTTATCAGCCATTTCAGGAGAGAGGATGACGGTAGGACAGGAGAATACAGTCTATTGCCTCCTGTTATCAGCCATTTCAGGGGAGAGGATGACTGTAGGACAGGAGAATACAGTCTATTGCTCCCTGTTATCAGCCATTTCAGAGGAGAGGATGACTGTAGGACAGGAGAATACAATCTATTGCCCCCTGTTATCAGCCATTTCAGGGGAGAGGATGACTGTAGGAGAGGAGAATACAGTCTATTGCCCCCTGTTATCAGCCATTTCAGGAGAGAGGATGACTGTAGGACAGGAGAATACAGTCTATTGCTCCCTGTTATCAGCCATTTCAGAGGAGAGGATGACTGTAGGACAGGAGAATACAGTCTATTGCTCCCTGTTATCAGCCATTTCAGAGGAGAGGATGACTGTAGGACAGGAGAATACAGTCTATTGCCTCCTGTTATCAGCCATTTCAGGGGAGAGGATGACTGTAGGACAGGAGAATACAGTCTATTGCTCCCTGTTATCAGCCATTTCAGAGGAGAGGATGACTGTAGGACAGGAGAATACAGTCTATTGCCTCCTGTTATCAGCCATTTCAGGGGAGAGGATGACTGTAGGACAGGAGAATACAGTCTATTGCTCCCTGTTATCAGCCATTTCAGATGAGAGGATGACTGTAGGACAGGAGAATACAATCTATTGCCCCCTGTTATCAGCCATTTCAGGGGAGAGGATGACTGTAGGACAGGAGAATACAGTCTATTGCTCCCTGTTATCAGCCATTTCAGAGGAGAGGATGACTGTAGGACAAGAGAATACAGTCTATTGCCTCCTGTTATCAGCCATTTCAGGAGAGAGGATGACTGTAGGACAGGAGAATACAGTCTATTGCTCCCTGTTATCAGCCATTTCAGAGGAGAGGATGACTGTAGGACAGGAGAATACAATCTATTGCCCCCTGTTATCAGCCATTTCAGGGGAGAGGATGACTGTAGGAGAGGAGAATACAGTCTATTGCCCCCTGTTATCAGCCATTTCAGGAGAGAGGATGACTGTAGGACAGGAGAATACAGTCTATTGCTCCCTGTTATCAGCCATTTCAGAGGAGAGGATGACTGTAGGACAGGAGAATACAGTCTATTGCCTCCTGTTATCAGCCATTTCAGGGGAGAGGATGACTGTAGGACAGGAGAATACAGTCTATTACCCCCTGTTATCAGCCATTTCAGGGGGGGGTGACTGTAGGACAGAAGAATACAGTCTATTGCTCCCTGTTATCAGCCATTTCAGGGGAGAGGATGACTGTAGGACAGGAGAATACAGTCTATTGCCCCCTGTTATCAGACATTTCAGGGGAGAGGATGACTGTAGGACAGGAGAATACAGTCTATTGCCCCCTGTTATCAGCCATTTCAGGGGAGAGGATGACTGTAGGACAGGAGAATACAGTCTATTGCTCCCTGTTATCAGCCATTTCAGAGGAGAGGATGACTGTAGGACAGGAGAATACAGTCTATTGCCTCCTGTTATCAGCCATTTCAAGGGGGAGGATGACTGTAGGACAAGAGAATACAGTCTATTGCCCCCTGTTATCAGCCATTTCAGGGGGGAGGATGACTGTAGGACAGGAGAATACAGTCTATTGCCCCCTGTTATCAGCCATTTCAGGGGAGAGGACGACTGTAGGACAGGAGAATACAGTCTATTGCTCCCTGTTATCAGCCATTTCAGGGGAGAGGACGACTGTAGGACAGGAGAATACAGTCTATTGCTCCCTGTTATCATCCATTTCAGGGGAGAGGACGACTGTAGGACAGGAGAATACAATCTATTGCTCCCTGTTATCAGCCATTTCAGGGGGAGGATGACTGTAGGACAGGAGAATACAGTCTATTGCCCCCTGTTATCAGCCATTTCAGGGGGGAGGATGACTGTAGGACAGGAGAATACAGTCTATTGCCCCCTGTTATCAGCCATTTCAGGGGGGAGGATGACTGTAGGACAGGAGAATACAGTCTATTGCCTCCTGTTATCAGCCATTTCAGGGGGGAGGATGACTGTAGGACAGGAGAATACAGTCTATTGCCCCCTGTTATCAGCCATTTCAGGGGAGAGGATGACTGTAGGACAGGAGAATACAGTCTATTGCCCCCTGTTATCAGCCATTTCAGGGGAGAGGATGACTGTAGGACAGGAGAATACAGTCTATTGCCCCCTGTTATCAGCCATTTCAGGGGAGAGGATGACTGTAGGACAGGAGAATACAGTCTATTGCCCCTGATATCAGCCATTTCAGGGGAGAGGATGACTGTAGGACAGGAGAATACAATCTATTGCTCCCTGTTATCAGCCATTTCAGAGGAGAGGATGACTGTAGGACAGGAGAATACAGTCTATTGCCCCCTGTTATCAGCCATTTCAGGGGAGAGGATGACTGTAGGACAGGAGAATACAGTCTATTGCCCCCTGTTATCAGCCATTTCAGGGGAGAGGATGACTGTAGGACAGGAGAATACAGTCTATTGCCTCCTGTTATCAGCCATTTCAGGGGAGAAGATGACTGTAGGACAGGAGAATACAGTCTATTGCCCCCTGTTATAAGCCATTTCAGGGGAGAGGATGACTGTAGGACAGGAGAATACAGTCTATTGCCCCCTGTTATCAGCCATTTCAAGGGAGAGGATGACTGTAGGACAGGAGAATACAGTCTATTGCCCCCTGTTATCAGCCATTTCAGGGGAGAGGATGACTGTAGGACAGGAGAATACAGTCTATTGCCCCCTGTTATCAGCCATTTCAGGGGAGAGGATGACTGTAGGACAGGAGAATACAGTCTATTGCCCCCTGTTATCAGCCATTTCAGGGGAGAGGATGACTGTAGGACAGGAGAATACAGTCTATTGCCCCCTGTTATCAGCCATTTCAGGGGAGAGGATGACTGTAGGACAGGAGAATACAGTCTATTGCCCCTGATATCAGCCATTTCAGGGGAGAGGATGACTGTAGGACAGGAGAATACAATCTATTGCTCCCTGTTATCAGCCATTTCAGAGGAGAGGATGACTGTAGGACAGGAGAATACAGTCTATTGCCCCCTGTTATCAGCCATTTCAGGGGAGAGGATGACTGTAGGACAGGAGAATACAGTCTATTGCCCCCTGTTATCAGCCATTTCAGGGGAGAGGATGACTGTAGGACAGGAGAATACAGTCTATTGCCTCCTGTTATCAGCCATTTCAGGGGAGAAGATGACTGTAGGACAGGAGAATACAGTCTATTGCCCCCTGTTATAAGCCATTTCAGGGGAGAGGATGACTGTAGGACAGGAGAATACAGTCTATTGCCCCCTGTTATCAGCCATTTCAGGGGAGAGGATGACTGTAGGACAGGAGAATACAGTCTATTGCCTCCTGTTATCAGCCATTTCAGGGGAGAGGATGACTGTAGGACAGGAGAATACAGTCTATTGCTCCCTGTTATCAGCCATTTCAGGGGAGAGGATGACTGTAGGACAGGAGAATACAGTCTATTGCCCCCTGTTATCAGCCATTTCAAGGGAGAGGATGACTGTAGGACAGGAGAATACAGTCTATTGCCCCCTGTTATCAGCCATTTCAGGGGGGAGGATGACTGTAGGACAGGAGAATACAGTCTATTGCCTCCTGTTATCAGCCATTTCAGGGGATAGGATGACTGTAGGACAGGAGAATACAGTCTATTGCTCCCTGTTATCGGCTGTGGCGAAACCATCCTCGCCACTGGATTTTGGAGGAGCCTGTTTGCCAGCCTCCTGCCCCAGGATTATGGGCCCTTTCATCAGCTTATGCTAAGCTTTTGAACCTCTGGTCTAATTCGTGCCATTTTGGGATATGTTAAATGTCTATGTGGACTGTAAAGGGTTGGACATTGTATATTTGATTAGTGATGTTTGTCCTATTGTCCCTACGTATTGGCGTTTTCCCTTTCTCCTGAGAGATAATTGACTTACTCCTCGGTCGTCTCGAGGACAGAAGACATTGTGTATTCTCCTGCCTGTGATAATTACATCAACCCATTGTGTAAGGTAATTATATCACAGGTAGAGGGGAGGATTTTGTGTGGGAGTGTCTGAGTGTATTGTACGTGTTTATTGGTTGTTTTTACAAAACCCTGTGGGTGGTACTAGTGTGTAACAATGTTATATAAGATCAATAAACAAATAGCTCTGGGTGACCACTGCTTTACCCTCAACACGGAGCCTCGTCTCGTTCTTGGGGGGATTCACTGTATGCTGTTAGAGACTGATTGCTAGGAGTGTAAGCCGCTTGGGTGCGTTTCCTATTCGTCTGCTAGCGGCTATTCGTGAGGTTCTGTTCGGGAGTTTGGAGCATTCCCTTGTATGCCGTTACACTCACCTAGTGTACTCTGTACTGAGCCTCAGTCTCCTCAGAGCTTCCTCACTATATCACCTAGTGTACTCTGTACTGAGCCTCAGTCTCCTCAGAGCTTCCTCACTATATCACCTAGTGTACTCTGTACTGAGCCTGAGTCTCCTCAGAGCTTCCTCACTATATCACCTAGTGTACTCTGTACTGAGCCTCAGTCTCCTCACAGCTTCCCCACTATATCACCTAGTGTACTCTGTACTGAGCCTCAGTCTCCTCACTATATCACCTAGTATACTCTGTACTGAGCCTCAGTCTCCTCAGAGCTTCCTCACTATATCCCCTAGTGTACTCTGTACTGAGCCTCAGTCTCCTCAAAGCTTCCTCACTATATCACCTAGTGTACTCTGTACTGAGCCTCAGTCTCCTCAGAGCTCCCTCACTATATCACCTAGTGTACTCTGTACTGAGCCTCAGTCTCCTCAGAGCTTCCTCACTATATCACCTAGTGTACTCTGTACTGAGCCTCAGTCTCCTCAGAACTTCCTCACTATATCACCTAGTGTACTCTGTACTGAGCCTCAGTCTCCTCAGAGCTTCCTCACTATATCACCTAGTGTACTCTATACTGAGCCTCAGTCTCCTCAGAGCTTCCTCACTATATCACCTAGTGTACTCTGTACTGAGCCTCAGTCTCCTAAGAGCTTCCTCACTATATCACCTAGTGTACTCTGTACTGAGCCTCAGTCTCCTCAGAGCTTCCTCACTATATCACCTAGTGTACTCTGTACTGAGCCTCAGTCTCCTCAGAGCTTCCTCACTATATCACCTAGTGTACTCTGTACTGAGCCTCAGTCTCCTCAGAGCTTCCTCACTATATCACCAAGTGTACTCTGTACTGAGCCTCAGTCTCCTCAGAGCTTCCTCACTATATCACCTAGTGTACTCTGTACTGAGCCTGAGTCTCCTCAGAGCTTCCTCACTATATCACCTAGTGTACTCTGTACTGAGCCTCAGTCTCCTCAGAGCTTCCTCACTATATCACCTAGTGTACTCTGTACTGAGCCTCAGTCTCCTCAGTGCTTCCTCACTATATCACCTAGTGTACTCTGTACTGAGACTCAGTCTCATCAGAGCTTCCTCACTATATCACCTAGTGTACTCTGTTACTGAGCCTCAGTCTCCTCAGAGCTTCCTCACTATATCACCTAGTGTACTCTGTACTGAGCCTCAGTCTCCTCAGAGCTTCCTCACTATATCACCTAGTGTACTCTGTACTGAGCCTCAGTCTCCTCAGAGCTTCCCCACTATATCACCTAGTGTACTCTGTACTGAGCCTCAGTCTCCTCAGAGCTTCCTCACTATATCACCTAGTGTACTCTGTACTGAGCCTCAGTCTCCTCAGAGCTTCCTCACTATATCACCTAGTGTACTCTGTACTGTGCCTCAGTCTCCTCAGAGCTTCCTCACTATATCACCTAGTGTACTCTGTACTGTGCCTCAGTCTCCTCAGAGCTTCCTCACTATATCACCTAGTGTACTCTGTACTGAGCCTGAGTCTCCTCAGAGCTTCCTCTCTATATCACCTAGTGTACTCTGTTCTGAGCCTCAGTCTCCTCAGAGCTTCCTCTCTATATCACCTAGTGTACTCTGTACTGAGCCTCAGTCTCCTCAGAGCTTCCTCACTATATCACCTAGTGTACTCTGTACTGAGCCTCAGTCTCCTCACAGCTTCCTCACTATATCACCTAGTGTACTCTGTACTGAGCCTCAGTCTCCTCAGAGCTTCCTCACTATATCACCTAGTGTACTCTGTACTGAGCCTCAGTCTCCTCAGAGCTTCCTCACTATATCACCTAGTGTACTCTGTACTGAGCCTCAGTCTCCTCACTATATCACCTAGTGTACTCTGTACTGAGCCTCAGTCTCCTCAGAGCTTCCTCACTATATCACCTAGTGTACTCTGTACTGAGCCTCAGTCTCCTCAGAGCTTCCTCACTATATCCCCTAGTGTACTCTG
Organism: Bufo bufo; assembly: GCF_905171765.1. Lineage (NCBI taxonomy): Eukaryota > Metazoa > Chordata > Amphibia > Anura > Bufonidae > Bufo > Bufo bufo. The sequence goes on from NC_053397.1 coordinate 228,994,441, forward strand.
TACTGAGCCTCAGTCTCCTCAGAGCTTCCTCACTATATCACCTAGTGTACTCTGTACTGAGCCTCAGTCTCCTCAGAGCTTCCTCACTATATCCCCTAGTGTACTCTGTACTGAGCCTCAGTCTCCTCAGAGCTTCCTCACTACATCACCTAGTATACTCTGTACTGAGCCTCAGTCTCCTCAGAGCATCCTCACTATATCACCTAGTGTACTCTGTACTGAGCCTCAGTCTCCTCACTATATCACCTAGTGTACTCTGTACTGATCCTCAGTCTCCTCAGAGCTTCCTCACTATATCACCTAGTGTACTCTGTACTGAGCCTCAGTCTCCTCACTATATCCCCTAGTGTACTCTGTACTGAGCCTCAGTCTCCTCACTATATCACCCAGTGTACTCTGTACTGAGCCTCAGTCTCCTCAGAGCTTCCTCACTATATCACCTAGTGTACTCTGTACTGAGCCTCAGTCTCCTCAGAGCTTCCTCACTATATCCCCTAGTGTACTCTGTACTGAGCCTCAGTCTCCTCAGAGCTTCCTCACTATATCCCCTAGTGTACTCTGTACTGAGCCTCAGTCTCCTCAGAGCTTCCTCACTATATCACCTAGTGTACTCTGTACTGAGCCTCAGTCTCCTCAGAGCTTCCTCACTATATCACCTAGTGTACTCTGTACTGAGCCTCAGTCTCCTCAGAGCTTCCTCACTATATCACCTAGTGTACTCTGTACTGAGCCTCAGTCTCCTCAGAGCTTCCTCACTATATCACCTAGTGTACTCTGTACTGAGCCTCAGTCTCCTCAGAGCTTCCTCACTATATCCCCTAGTGTACTCTGTACTGAGCCTCAGTCTCCTCAGAGCTTCCTCACTATATCACCTAGTGTACTCTGTACTGAGCCTCAGTCTCCTCAGAGCTTCCTCACTATATCACCTAGTGTACTCTGTACTGAGCCTCAGTCTCCTCAGAGCTTCCTCACTATATCACCTAGTGTACTCTGTACTGAGCCTCAGTCTCCTCAGAGCTTCCTCACTATATCACCTAGTGTACTCTGTACTGAGCCTCAGTCTCCTCAGAGCTTCCTCACTATATCCCCTAGTGTACTCTGTACTGAGCCTCAGTCTCCTCAGAGCTTCCTCACTATATCACCTAGTGTACTCTGTACTGAGCCTCAGTCTCCTCACTATATCACCTAGTGTACTCTGTACTGAGCCTCAGTCTCCTCAGAGCTTCCTCACTATATCACCTAGTGTACTCTGTACTGAGCCTCAGTCTCCTCACAGCTTCCTCACTATATCACCTAGTGTACTCTGTACTGAGCCTCAGTCTCCTCACTATATCACCTAGTGTACTCTGTACTGAGCCTCAGTCTCCTCAGAGCTTCCTCACTATATCACCTAGTGTACTCTGTACTGAGCCTCAGTCTCCTCAGAGCTCCCTCACTATATCACCTAGTGTACTCTGTACTGAGCCTCAGTCTCCTCAGAGCTTCCTCACTATATCCCCTAGTGTACTCTGTACTGAGCCTCAGTCTCCTCAGAGCTTCCTCACTATATCACCTAGTGTACTCTGTACTGAGCCTCAGTCTCCTCAGAGCTTCCTCACTATATCACCTAGTGTACTCTGTACTGAGCCCCAGTCTCCTCAGAGCTTCCTCACTATATCACCTAGTGTACTCTGTACTGAGCCTCAGTCTCCTCAGAGCTTCCTCACTATATCCCCTAGTGTACTCTGTACTGAGCCTCAGTCTCCTCAGAGCTTCCTCACTATATCACCTAGTGTACTCTGTACTGAGCCTCAGTCTCCTCAGAGCTTCCTCACTATATCACCTAGTGTACTCTGTACTGAGCCTCAGTCTCCTCAGAGCTTCCTCACTATATCACCTAGTGTACTCTGTACTGAGCCTCAGTCTCCTCAGAGCTTCCTCACTATATCACCTAGTGTACTCTGTACTGAGCCTCAGTCTCCTCAGAGCTTCCTCACTATATCACCTAGTGTACTCTGTACTGAGCCCCAGTCTCCTCAGAGCTTCCTCATTATATCACCTAGTGTACTCTGTACTGAGCCTCAGAGCTTCCTCACTATATCACCTAGTGTACTCTGTACTGAGCCTCAGTCTCCTCAGAGCTTCCTCACTATATCACCTAGTGTACTCTGTACTGAGCCTCAGTCTCCTCACTATATCACCTAGTGTACTCTGTACTGAGCCTCAGTCTCCTCAGAGCTTCCTCACTATATCACCTAGTGTACTCTGTACTGAGCCTCAGTCTCCTCAGAGCTTCCTCACTATATCACCTAGTGTACTCTGTACTGAGCCTCAGTCTCCTCAGGGCTTCCTCACTATATCACCTAGTGTACTCTGTACTGAGCCTGAGTCTCCTCACTATATCACCTAGTGTACTCTGTACTGAGCCTCAGTCTCCTCAGAGCTTCCTCTCTATATCACCTAGTGTACTCTGTACTGAGCCTCAGTCTCCTCAGGGCTTCCTCACTATATCACCTAGTGTACTCTGTACTGAGCCTCAGTCTCCTCAGAGCTTCCTCTCTATATCACCTAGTGTACTCTGTACTGAGCCTCAGTCTCCTCAGGGCTTCCTCACTATATCACCCAATGTACTCTGTACTGAGCCTCAGTCTCCTCAGTGCTTCCTCACTATATCACCTAGTGTACTCTGTACTGAGCCTCAGTCTCCTCAGAGCTTCCTCACTATATCACCTAGTGTACTCTGTACTGAGCCTCAGTCTCCTCACTATATCACCTAGTGTACTCTGTACTGAGCCTCAGTCTCTTCAGAGCTTCCTCACTATATCACCTAGTGTACTCTGTACTGAGCCTCAGTCTCCTCAGAGCTTCCTCACTATATCACCTAGTGTACTCTGTACTGAGCCTCAGTCTCCTCAGAGCTTCCTCACTATATCACCTAGTGTACTCTGTACTGAGCCTCAGTCTCCTCAGACCTTCCTCACTATATCACCTAGTGTACTCTGTACTGAGCCTCAGTCTCCTCACTATATCACCTAGTGTACTCTGTACTGAGCCTCAGTCTCCTCAGAGCTTCCTCAATATATCCCCTAGTGTACTCTGTACTGAGCCTCAGTCTCCTCAGAGCTTCCTCACTATATCACCTAGTGTACTCCGTACTGAGCCTCAGTCTCCTCAGAGCTTCCTTACTATATCACCTAGTGTACTCTGTACTGAGCCTCAGTCTCCTCAGAGCTTCCTCACTATATCACCTAGTGTACTCTGTACTGAGCCTCAGTCTCCTCAGAGCTTCCTCACTATATCACCTAGTGTACTCTGTACTGAGACTGAGTCTCCTCAGAGCTTCCTTACTATATCTCCTAGTGTACTCTGTACTGAGCCTCAGTCTCCTCAGAGCTTCCTCACTATATCACCTAGTGTACTCTGTACTGAGCCTCAGTCTCCTCAGAGCTTCCTCACTATATCACCTAGTGTACTCTGTACTGAGCCTGAGTCTCCTCAGAGCTTCCTCACTATATCACCTAGTGTACTCTGTACTGAGCCTCAGTCTCCTCAGAGCTTCCTCACTATATCACCTAGTGTACTCTGTACTGAGCCTCAGTCTCCTCACTATATCTCCTAGTGTACTCTGTACTGAGCCTCAGTCTCCTCAGAGCTTCCTCACTATATCACCTAGTGTACTCTGTACTGAGCCTCAGTCTCCTCAGAGCTTCCTCACTATATCCCCTAGTGTACTCTGTACTGAGCCTCAGTCTCCTCAGAGCTTCCTCACTATATCCCCTAGTGTACTCTGTACTGAGCCTGAGTCTCCTCAGAGCTTCCTCACTATATCACCTAGTGTACTCTGTACTGAGCCTCAGTCTCCTCAGAGCTTCCTCATTATATCCCCTAGTGTACTCTGTACTGAGCCTGAGTCTCCTCAGAGCTTCCTCACTATATCACCTAGTGTACTCTGTACTGAGCCTCAGTCTCCTCAGAGCTTCCTCACTATATCACCTAGTGTACTCTGTACTGAGCCTGAGTCTCCTCAGAGCTTCCTCACTATATCACCTAGTGTACTCTGTACTGAGCCTGAGTCTCCTCAGAGCTTCCTCATTATATCACCTAGTGTACTCTGTACTGAGCCTCAGAGCTTCCTCACTATATCACCTAGTGTACTCTGTACTGAGCCTCAGTCTCCTCAGCGCTTCCTCACTATATCACCTAGTGTACTCTGTACTGAGCCTCAGTCTCCTCACTATATCACCTAGTGTACTCTGTACTGAGCCTCAGTCTCCTCACTATATTACCTGTGTACTCTGTTACTGAGCCTCAGTCTCCTCACTATATTACCTGTGTACTCTGTTACTGAGCCTCAGTCTCCTCACTATATTACCTGTGTACTCTGTTACTGAGACGGAGTCTCCTCACTATATTACCTGTGTACTCTGTTACTGAGCCTCAGTCTCCTCATTATATTACCTGTGTACTCTGTACTGAGCCTCAGTCTCCTCAGAGCTTCCTCACTATATCCCCTAGTGTACTCTGTACTGAGCCTCAGTCTCCTCACTATATCACCTAGTGTACTCTGTACTGAGCCTCAGTCTCCTCAGAGCTTCCTCACTATATCACCTAGTGTACTCTGTACTGAGCCTCAGTCTCCTCAGAGCTTCCTCACTATATCACCTAGTGTACTCTGTACTGAGCCTCAGTCTCCTCAGAGCTTCCTCACTATATCACCTAGTGTACTCTGTACTGAGACTGAGTCTCCTCAGAGCTTCCTCTCTATATCACCTAGTGTACTCTGTACTGAGCCTCAGTCTCCTCAGAGCTTCCCCACTATATCACCTAGTGTACTCTGTACTGAGCCTCAGTCTCCTCAGAACTTCCTCACTATATCACCTAGTGTACTCTGTACTGAGCCTCAGTCTCCTCAGAACTTCCTCACTATATCACCTAGTGTACTCTGTACTGAGCCTCAGTCTCCTCAGAGCTTCCTCACTATATCACCTAGTGTACTCTGTACTGAGCCTCAGTCTCCTCAGAGCTTCCTCACTATATTACCTGTGTACTCTGTTACTGAGCCTCAGTCTCCTCAGAGCTTCCTCACTATATCACCTAGTGTACTCTGTACTGAGCCTGAGTCTCCTCACTATATTACCTGTGTACTCTGTTACTGAGCCTGAGTCTCCTCACTATATTACCTGTGTACTCTGTACTGAGCCTCAGTCTCCTCACTATATTACCTGTGTACTCTGTTACTGAGCCTGAGTCTCCTCACTATATTACCTGTGTACTCTGTTACTGAGCCTCAGTCTCCTCATTATATTACCTGTGTACTCTGTACTGAGCCTCAGTCTCCTCAGAGCTTCCTCACTATATCACCTAGTGTACTCTGTACTGAGCCTCAGTCTCCTCAGAGCTTCCTCACTATATCACCTAGTGTACTCTGTACTGAGCCTCAGTCTCCTCAGAGCTTCCTCACTATATCCCCTAGTGTACTCTGTACTGAGCCTCAGTCTCCTCAGAGCTTCCTCACTATATCACCTAGTGTACTCTGTACTGAGCCTCAGTCTCCTCAGAGCTTCCTCACTATATCACCTAGTGTACTCTGTACTGAGCCTCAGTCTCCTCACTATATCACCTAGTGTACTCTGTACTGAGCCTCAGTCTCCTCAGAGCTTCCTCACTATATCACCTAGTGTACTCTGTACTGAGCCTCAGTCTCCTCAGAGCTTCCTCACTATATCACCTAGTGTACTCTGTACTGAGCCTCAGTCTCCTCAGAGCTTCCTCACTATATCACCTAGTGTACTCTGTACTGAGCCTCAGTCTCCTCAGAGCTTCCTCACTATATCACCTAGTGTACTCTGTACTGAGCCTCAGTCTCCTCAGAGCTTCCTCACTATATCATCTAGTGTACTCTGTACTGAGCCTCAGTCTCCTCAGTGCTTCCTCACTATATCACCTAGTGTACTCTGTACTGAGCCTCAGTCTCCTCAGAGCTTCCTCACTATATCACCTAGTGTACTCTGTACTGAGCCTCAGTCTCCTCAGAGCTTCCTCACTATATCACCTAGTGTACTCTGTACTGAGCCTCAGTCTCCTCACTATATCACCTAGTGTACTCTGTACTGAGCCTCAGTCTCCTCAGAGCTTCCTCACTATATCACCTAGTGTACTCTGTACTGAGCCTCAGTCTCCTCAGAGCTTCCTCACTATATCACCTAGTGTACTCTGTACTGTGCCTCAGTCTCCTCACAGCTTCCTCACTATATCACCTAGTGTACTCTGTACTAAGCCTCAGTCTCCTCACAGCTTCCTCACTATATCACCTAGTGTACTCTGTACTGTGCCTCAGTCTCCTCAGAGCTTCCTCACTATATCACCTAGTGTACTCTGTACTGAGCCTCAGTCTCCTCACTATATCACCTAGTGTACTCTGTACTGAGCCTCAGTCTCCTCAGAGCTTCCTCACTATATCACCTAGTGTACTCTGTACTGAGCCTCAGTCTCCTCAGAGCTTCCTCACTATATCACCTAGTGTACTCTGTACTGAGCCTCAGTCTCCTCAGAGCTTCCTCACTATATCACCTAGTGTACTCTGTACTGAGCCTCAGTCTCCTCACAGCTTCCTCACTATATCACCTAGTGTACTCTGTACTGAGCCTCAGTCTCCTCAGGGCTTCCTCACTATATCACCTAGTGTACTCTGTACTGAGCCTCAGTCTCCTCAGAGCTTCCTCACTATATCACCTAGTGTACTCTGTACTGAGCCTCAGTCTCCTCAGTGCTTCCTCACTATATCACCTAGTGTACTCTGTACTGAGCCTCAGTCTCCTCAGAGCTTCCTCACTATATCCCCTAGTGTACTCTGTACTGAGCCTCAGTCTCCTCAGAGCTTCCTCACTATATCACCTAGTGTACTCTGTACTGAGCCTCAGTCTCCTCAGAGCTTCCTCACTATATCACCTAGTGTACTCTGTACTGAGCCTCAGTCTCCTCAGAGCTTCCTCACTATATCACCTAGTGTACTCTGTACTGAGCCTCAGTCTCCTCACAGCTTCCTCACTATATCACCTAGTGTACTCTGTACTGATCCTCAGTTTCCTCAGAGCTTCCTCACTATATCACCTAGTGTACTCTGTACTGAGCCTCAGTCTCCTCAGAGCTTCCTCACTATATCCCCTAGTGTACTCTGTACTGAGCCTCAGTTTCCTCAGAGCTTCCTCGCTATATCCCCTAGTGTACTCTGTACTGAGCCTCAGTCTCCTCAGAGCTTCCTCACTATATCACCTAGTGTACTCTGTACTGAGCCTCAGTCTCCTCACTATATCACCTAGTGTACTCTGTACTGAGCCTCAGTCTCCTCAGAGCTTCCTCACTATATCACCTAGTGTACTCTGTACTGAGCCTCAGTCTCCTCAGAGCTTCCTCACTATATCACCTAGTGTACTCTGTACTGAGCCTCAGTCTCCTCAGAGCTTCCTCACTATATCACCTAGTGTACTCTGTACTGAGCCTCAGTCTCCTCAGAGCTTCCTCACTATATCACCTAGTGTACTCTGTACTGAGCCTCAGTCTCCTCAGAGCTTCCTCACTATATCATCTAGTGTACTCTGTACTGAGCCTCAGTCTCCTCAGTGCTTCCTCACTATATCACCTAGTGTACTCTGTACTGAGCCTCAGTCTCCTCAGAGCTTCCTCACTATATCACCTAGTGTACTCTGTACTGAGCCTCAGTCTCCTCAGAGCTTCCTCACTATATCACCTAGTGTACTCTGTACTGAGCCTCAGTCTCCTCACTATATCACCTAGTGTACTCTGTACTGAGCCTCAGTCTCCTCAGAGCTTCCTCACTATATCACCTAGTGTACTCTGTACTGAGCCTCAGTCTCCTCAGAGCTTCCTCACTATATCACCTAGTGTACTCTGTACTGTGCCTCAGTCTCCTCACAGCTTCCTCACTATATCACCTAGTGTACTCTGTACTAAGCCTCAGTCTCCTCACAGCTTCCTCACTATATCACCTAGTGTACTCTGTACTGTGCCTCAGTCTCCTCAGAGCTTCCTCACTATATCACCTAGTGTACTCTGTACTGAGCCTCAGTCTCCTCACTATATCACCTAGTGTACTCTGTACTGAGCCTCAGTCTCCTCAGAGCTTCCTCACTATATCACCTAGTGTACTCTGTACTGAGCCTCAGTCTCCTCAGAGCTTCCTCACTATATCACCTAGTGTACTCTGTACTGAGCCTCAGTCTCCTCAGAGCTTCCTCACTATATCACCTAGTGTACTCTGTACTGAGCCTCAGTCTCCTCACTATATTACCTGTGTACTCTGTTACTGAGCCTGAGTCTCCTCACTATATCACCTAGTGTACTCTGTACTGATCCTCAGTTTCCTCAGAGCTTCCTCACTATATCACCTAGTGTACTCTGTACTGAGCCTCAGTCTCCTCAGAGCTTCCTCACTATATCACCTAGTGTACTCTGTACTGAGCCTCAGTCTCCTCAGGGCTTCCTCACTATATCACCTAGTGTACTCTGTACTGAGCCTCAGTCTCCTCAGAGCTTCCTCACTATATCACCTAGTGTACTCTGTACTGAGCCTCAGTCTCCTCAGTGCTTCCTCACTATATCACCTAGTGTACTCTGTACTGAGCCTCAGTCTCCTCAGAGCTTCCTCACTATATCCCCTAGTGTACTCTGTACTGAGCCTCAGTCTCCTCAGAGCTTCCTCACTATATCACCTAGTGTACTCTGTACTGAGCCTCAGTCTCCTCAGAGCTTCCTCACTATATCACCTAGTGTACTCTGTACTGAGCCTCAGTCTCCTCAGAGCTTCCTCACTATATCACCTAGTGTACTCTGTACTGAGCCTCAGTCTCCTCACAGCTTCCTCACTATATCACCTAGTGTACTCTGTACTGATCCTCAGTTTCCTCAGAGCTTCCTCACTATATCACCTAGTGTACTCTGTACTGAGCCTCAGTCTCCTCAGGGCTTCCTCACTATATCACCTAGTGTACTCTGTACTGAGCCTCAGTCTCCTCAGAGCTTCCTCACTATATCACCTAGTGTACTCTGTACTGAGCCTCAGTCTCCTCAGTGCTTCCTCACTATATCACCTAGTGTACTCTGTACTGAGCCTCAGTCTCCTCAGAGCTTCCTCACTATATCCCCTAGTGTACTCTGTACTGAGCCTCAGTCTCCTCAGAGCTTCCTCACTATATCACCTAGTGTACTCTGTACTGAGCCTCAGTCTCCTCAGAGCTTCCTCACTATATCACCTAGTGTACTCTGTACTGAGCCTCAGTCTCCTCAGAGCTTCCTCACTATATCACCTAGTGTACTCTGTACTGAGCCTCAGTCTCCTCACAGCTTCCTCACTATATCACCTAGTGTACTCTGTACTGATCCTCAGTTTCCTCAGAGCTTCCTCACTATATCACCTAGTGTACTCTGTACTGAGCCTCAGTCTCCTCAGAGCTTCCTCACTATATCCCCTAGTGTACTCTGTACTGAGCCTCAGTTTCCTCAGAGCTTCCTCGCTATATCCCCTAGTGTACTCTGTACTGAGCCTCAGTCTCCTCAGAGCTTCCTCACTATATCACCTAGTGTACTCTGTACTGAGCCTCAGTCTCCTCACTATATCACCTAGTGTACTCTGTACTGAGCCTCAGTCTCCTCAGAGCTTCCTCACTATATCACCTAGTGTACTCTGTACTGAGCCTCAGTCTCCTCAGAGCTTCCTCACTATATCACCTAGTGTACTCTGTACTGAGCCTCAGTCTCCTCAGAGCTTCCTCACTATATCACCTAGTGTACTCTGTACTGAGCCTCAGTCTCCTCAGAGCTTCCTCACTATATCACCTAGTGTACTCTGTACTGAGCCTCAGTCTCCTCAGAGCTTCCTCACTATATCATCTAGTGTACTCTGTACTGAGCCTCAGTCTCCTCAGTGCTTCCTCACTATATCACCTAGTGTACTCTGTACTGAGCCTCAGTCTCCTCAGAGCTTCCTCACTATATCACCTAGTGTACTCTGTACTGAGCCTCAGTCTCCTCAGAGCTTCCTCACTATATCACCTAGTGTACTCTGTACTGAGCCTCAGTCTCCTCACTATATCACCTAGTGTACTCTGTACTGAGCCTCAGTCTCCTCAGAGCTTCCTCACTATATCACCTAGTGTACTCTGTACTGAGCCTCAGTCTCCTCAGAGCTTCCTCACTATATCACCTAGTGTACTCTGTACTGTGCCTCAGTCTCCTCACAGCTTCCTCACTATATCACCTAGTGTACTCTGTACTAAGCCTCAGTCTCCTCACAGCTTCCTCACTATATCACCTAGTGTACTCTGTACTGTGCCTCAGTCTCCTCAGAGCTTCCTCACTATATCACCTAGTGTACTCTGTACTGAGCCTCAGTCTCCTCACTATATCACCTAGTGTACTCTGTACTGAGCCTCAGTCTCCTCAGAGCTTCCTCACTATATCACCTAGTGTACTCTGTACTGAGCCTCAGTCTCCTCAGAGCTTCCTCACTATATCACCTAGTGTACTCTGTACTGAGCCTCAGTCTCCTCAGAGCTTCCTCACTATATCACCTAGTGTACTCTGTACTGAGCCTCAGTCTCCTCACTATATTACCTGTGTACTCTGTTACTGAGCCTGAGTCTCCTCACTATATCACCTAGTGTACTCTGTACTGATCCTCAGTTTCCTCAGAGCTTCCTCACTATATCACCTAGTGTACTCTGTACTGAGCCTCAGTCTCCTCAGGGCTTCCTCACTATATCACCTAGTGTACTCTGTACTGAGCCTCAGTCTCCTCAGAGCTTCCTCACTATATCACCTAGTGTACTCTGTACTGAGCCTCAGTCTCCTCAGTGCTTCCTCACTATATCACCTAGTGTACTCTGTACTGAGCCTCAGTCTCCTCAGAGCTTCCTCACTATATCCCCTAGTGTACTCTGTACTGAGCCTCAGTCTCCTCAGAGCTTCCTCACTATATCACCTAGTGTACTCTGTACTGAGCCTCAGTCTCCTCAGAGCTTCCTCACTATATCACCTAGTGTACTCTGTACTGAGCCTCAGTCTCCTCAGAGCTTCCTCACTATATCACCTAGTGTACTCTGTACTGATCCTCAGTTTCCTCAGAGCTTCCTCACTATATCACCTAGTACACTGCGTGCAGAATTATTAGGCAAATGAGTATTTTGACCACATCATCCTCTTTATGCATGTTGTCTTACTCCAAGCTGTATAGGCTCGAAAGCCTACTACCAATTAAGCATATTAGGTGATGTGCATCTCTGTAATGAGAAGGGGTGTGGTCTAATGACATCAACACCCTATATCAGGTGTGCATAATTATTAGGCAACTTCCTTTCCTTTGGCAAAATGGGTCAAAAGAAGGACTTGACAGGCTCAGAAAAGTCAAAAATAGTGAGATATCTTGCAGAGGGATGCAGCACTCTTAAAATTGCAAAGCTTCTGAAGCGTGATCATCGAACAATCAAGCGTTTCATTCAAAATAGTCAACAGGGTCGCAAGAAGCGTGTGGAAAAACCAAGGCGCAAAATAACTGCCCATGAACTGAGAAAAGTCAAGCGTGCAGCTGCCAAGATGCCACTTGCCACCAGTTTGGCCATATTTCAGAGCTGCAACATCACTGGAGTGCCCAAAAGCACAAGGTGTGCAATACTCAGAGACATGGCCAAGGTAAGAAAGGCTGAAAGACGACCACCACTGAACAAGACACACAAGCTCAAACGTCAAGACTGGGCCAAGAAATATCTCAAGACTGATTTTTCTAAGGTTTTATGGACTGATGAAATGAGAGTGAGTCTTGATGGGCCAGATGGATGGGCCCGTGGCTGGATTGGTAAAGGGCAGAGAGCTCCAGTCCGACTCAGACGCCAGCAAGGTGGAGGTGGAGTACTGGTTTGGGCTGGTATCATCAAAGATGAGCTTGTGGGGCCTTTTCGGGTTGAGGATGGAGTCAAGCTCAACTCCCAGTCCTACTGCCAGTTTCTGGAAGACACCTTCTTCAAGCAGTGGTACAGAAAGAAGTCTGCATCCTTCAAGAAAAACATGATTTTCATGCAGGACAATGCTCCATCACACGCGTCCCAGTACTCCACAGCGTGGCTGGCAAGAAAGGGTATAAAAGAAGAAAATCTAATGACATGGCCTCCTTGTTCACCTGATCTGAACCCCATTGAGAACCTGTGGTCCATCATCAAATGTGAGATTTACAAGGAGGGAAAACAGTACACCTCTCTGAACAGTGTCTGGGAGGCTGTGGTTGCTGCTGCACGCAATGTTGATGGTGAACAGATCAAAACACTGACAGAATCCATGGATGGCAGGCTTTTGAGTGTCCTTGCAAAGAAAGGTGGCTATATTGGTCACTGATTTGTTTTTGTTTTGTTTTTGAATGTCAGAAATGTATATTTGTGAATGTTGAGATGTTATATTGGTTTCACTGGTAAAAATAAATAATTTAAATGGGTATATATTTGTTTTTTGTTAAGTTGCCTAATAATTATGCACAGTAATAGTCACCTGCACACACAGATATCCCCCTAAAATAGCTAAAACTAAAAACAAACTAAAAACTACTTCCAAAAATATTCAGCTTTGATATTAATGAGTTTTTTGGGTTCATTGAGAACATGGTTGTTGTTCAATAATAAAATTAATCCTCAAAAATACAACTTGCCTAATAATTCTGCACTCCCTGTATACTCTGTACTGAGCCTCAGTCTCCTCAGAGCTTCCTCATTATATCACCTAGTGTACTCTGTACTGAGCCTCAGTTTCCTCAGAGCTTCCTCGCTATATCCCCTAGTGTACTCTGTACTGAGCCTCAGTCTCCTCAGAGCTTCCCCACTATATCACCTAGTGTACTCTGTACTGAGCCTCAGTCTCCTCACTATATCACCTAGTGTACTCTGTACTGAGCCTCAGTCTCCTCAGAGCTTCCTCACTATATCACCTAGTGTACTCTGTACTGAGCCTCAGTCTCCTCAGAGCTTCCTCACTATATCACCTAGTGTACTCTGTACTGAGCCTCAGTCTCCTCAGAGCTTCCTCACTATATCACCTAGTGTACTCTGTACTGAGCCTCAGTCTCCTCAGAGCTTCCTCACTATATCACCTAGTGTACTCTGTACTGAGCCTCAGTCTCCTCAGAGCTTCCTCACTATATCCCCTAGTGTACTCTGTACTGAGCCTCAGTCTCCTCAGAGCTTCCTCACTATATCACCTAGTGTACTCTGTACTGAGCCTCAGTCTCCTCAGAGCTTCCCCACTATATCACCTAGTGTACTCTGTACTGAGCCTCAGTCTCCTCAGAGCTTCCTCACTATATCACCTAGTGTACTCTGTACTGTGCCTCAGTCTCCTCAGAGCTTCCTCACTATATCACCTAGTGTACTCTGTACTGAGCCTCAGTCTCCTCACAGCTTCCTCACTATATCACCTAGTGTACTCTGTACTGAGCCTCAGTCTCCTCAGAGCTTCCTCACTATATCACCTAGTGTACTCTGTACTGAGCCTCAGTCTCCTCAGAGCTTCCTCACTATATCACCTAGTGTACTCTGTACTGAGCCTCAGTCTCCTCAGAGCTTCCTCACTATATCACCTAGTGTACTCTGTACTGTGCCTCAGTCTCCTCAGAGCTTCCTCACTATATCACCTAGTGTACTCTGTACTGAGCCTCAGTCTCCTCAGAGCTTCCTCACTATATCACCTAGTGTACTCTGTACTGAGCCTCAGTCTCCTCAGAGCTTCCTCATTATATCACCTAGTGTACTCTGTACTGAGCCTCAGTCTCCTCAGAGCTTCCTCACTATATCCCCTAGTGTACTCTGTACTGAGCCTCAGTCTCCTCAGAGCTTCCCCACTATATCACCTAGTGTACTCTGTACTGAGCCTCAGTCTCCTCACTATATCACCTAGTGTACTCTGTACTGAGCCTCAGTCTCCTCAGAGCTTCCTCACTATATCACCTAGTGTACTCTGTACTGAGCCTCAGTCTCCTCAGAGCTTCCTCACTATATCACCTAGTGTACTCTGTACTGAGCCTCAGTCTCCTCAGAGCTTCCTCACTATATCCCCTAGTGTACTCTGTACTGAGCCTCAGTCTCCTCAGAGCTTCCTCACTATATCACCTAGTGTACTCTGTACTGAGCCTCAGTCTCCTCAGAGCTTCCCCACTATATCACCTAGTGTACTCTGTACTGAGCCTCAGTCTCCTCAGAGCTTCCTCACTATATCACCTAGTGTACTCTGTACTGTGCCTCAGTCTCCTCAGAGCTTCCTCACTATATCACCTAGTGTACTCTGTACTGAGCCTCAGTCTCCTCAGAGCTTCCTCACTATATCACCTAGTGTACTCTGTACTGAGCCTCAGTCTCCTCAGAGCTTCCTCACTATATCACCTAGTGTACTCTGTACTGAGCCTCAGTCTCCTCAGAGCTTCCTCACTATATCACCTAGTGTACTCTGTACTGAGCCTCAGTCTCCTCAGAGCTTCCTCACTATATCACCTAGTGTACTCTGTGCTGAGCCTCAGTCTCCTCAGAGCTTCCTCACTATATCACCTAGTGTACTCTGTACTGATCCTCAGTTTCCTCAGAGCTTCCTCACTATATCACCTAGTGTACTCTGTACTGAGCCTCAGTCTCCTCAGAGCTTCCTCACTATATCACCTAGTGTACTCTGTACTGAGCCTCAGTCTCCTCAGAGCTTCCTCACTATATCACCTAGTGTACTCTGTACTGAGCCTCAGTCTCCTCAGAGCTTCCTCACTATATCACCTAGTGTACTCTGTACTGAGCCTCAGTCTCCTCAGAGCTTCCTCACTATATCACCTAGTGTACTCTGTACTGAGCCTCAGTCTCCTCACTATATCACCTAGTGTACTCTGTACTGAGCCTCAGTCTCCTCAGAGCTTCCTCACTATATCACCTAGTGTACTCTGTACTGAGCCTCAGTCTCCTCAGAGCTTCCCCACTATATCACCTAGTGTACTCTGTACTGAGCCTCAGTCTCCTCACTATATCACCTAGTGTACTCTGTACTGAGCCTCAGTCTCCTCAGAGCTTCCTCACTATATCACCTAGTGTACTCTGTACTGATCCTCAGTTTCCTCAGAGCTTCCCCACTATATCACCTAGTGTACTCTGTACTGAGCCTCAGTCTCCTCAGAGCTTCCTCACTATATCACCTAGTGTACTCTGTACTGAGCCTCAGTCTCCTCAGAGCTTCCCCACTATATCACCTAGTGTACTCTGTACTGAGCCTCAGTCTCCTCAGAGCTTCCTCACTATATCACCTAGTGTACTCTGTACTGAGCCTCAGTCTCCTCAGAGCTTCCTCACTATATCACCTAGTGTACTCTGTACTGAGCCTCAGTCTCCTCAGTGCTTCCTCCCTATATCACCTAGTGTACTCTGTACTGTGCCTCAGTCTCCTCACAGCTTCCTCACTATATCACCTAGTGTACTCTGTACTGAGCCTGAGTCTCCTCACTATATCACCTAGTGTACTCTGTACTGAGCCTCAGTCTCCTCAGAGCTTCCTCACTATATCACCTAGTGTACTCTGTACTGAGCCTCAGTCTCCTCAGAGCTTCCTCACTATATCACCTAGTGAACTCTGTACTGATCCTCAGTCTCCTCAGAACTTCCTCACTATATCACCTAGTGTACTCTGTACTGAGCCTCAGTCTCCTCAGAGCTTCCTCACTATATCACCTAGTGTACTCTGTACTGTGCCTCAGTCTCCTCAGAGCTTCCTCACTATATCACCTAGTGTACTCTGTACTGAGCCTCAGTCTCCTCACAGCTTCCCCACTATATCACCTAGTGTACTCTGTACTGAGCCTGAGTCTCCTCACTATATCACCTAGTGTACTCTGTACTGAGCCTCAGTCTCCTCACTATATCACCTAGTGTACTCTGTACTGAGCCTCAGTCTCCTCACTATATCACCTAGTGTACTCTGTACTGAGCCTCAGTCTCCTCAGAGCTTCCTCACTATATCACCTAGTGTACTCTGTACTGAGCCTCAGTCTCCTCAGAGCTTCCTCACTATATCACCTAGTGTACTCTGTACTGAGCCTCAGTCTCCTCAGAGCTTCCTCACTATATCACCTAGTGTACTCCGTACTGTGCCTCAGTCTCCTCAGAGCTTCCTCACTATATCACCTAGTGTACTCTGTACTGAGCCTCAGTCTCCTCAGAGCTTCCTCACTATATCACCTAGTGTACTCTGTACTGAGCCTCAGTCTCCTCAGAGCTTCCTCACTATATCACCTAGTGTACTCTGTACTGATCCTCGGTCTCCTCAGAGCTTCCTCACTATATCACCTAGTGTACTCTGTACTGAGCCTCAGTCTCCTCAGAGCTTCCTCACTATATCACCTAGTGTACTCCGTACTGTGCCTCAGTCTCCTCAGAGCTTCCTCACTATATCACCTAGTGTACTCTGTACTGATCCTCGGTCTCCTCAGAGCTTCCTCACTATATCACCTAGTGTACTCTGTACTGAGCCTCAGTCTCCTCAGAGCTTCCTCACTATATCACCTAGTGTACTCTGTACTGAGCCTCAGTCTCCTCAGAGCTTCCTCACTATATCACCTAGTGTACTCTGTACTGATCCTCGGTCTCCTCAGAGCTTCCTCACTATATCACCTAGTGTACTCTGTACTGAGCCTCAGTCTCCTCAGAGCTTCCTCACTATATCCCCTAGTGTACTCTGTACTGAGCCTCAGTCTCCTCAGAGCTTCCTCACTATATCACCTAGTGTACTCTGTACTGAGCCTCAGTCTCCTCACTATATCACCTAGTGTACTCTGTACTGAGCCTCAGTCTCCTCAGAGCTTCCTCACTATATCACCTAGTGTACTCTGTACTGAGCCTCAGTCTCCTCAGAGCTTCCTCACTATATCACCTAGTGTACTCTGTACTGAGCCTCAGTCTCCTCAGAGCTTCCTCACTATATCACCTAGTGTACTCTGTACTGAGCCTCAGTCTCCTCACTATATCACCTAGTGTACTCTGTACTGAGCCTCAGTCTCCTCACAGCTTCCTCACTATATCACCTAGTGTACTCTGTACTGAGCCTCAGTCTCCTCAGAGCTTCCTCACTATATCACCTAGTGTACTCTGTACTGATCCTCGGTCTCCTCAGAGCTTCCTCACTATATCACCTAGTGTACTCTGTACTGAGCCCCAGTCTCCTCAGAGCTTCCTCACTATATCACCTAGTGTACTCTGTACTGAGCCTCAGTCTCCTCACTATATCACCTAGTGTACTCTGTACTGAGCCTCAGTCTCCTCAGAGCTTCCTCACTATATCACCTAGTGTACTCTGTACTGATCCTCGGTCTCCTCAGAGCTTCCTCACTATATCACCTAGTGTACTCTGTACTGAGCCTCAGTCTCCTCAGAGCTTCCTCACTATATCACCTAGTGTACTCTGTACTGAGCCTCAGTCTCCTCAGAGCTTCCTCACTATATCACCTAGTGTACTCTGTACTGAGCCTCAGTCTCCTCACTATATCACCTAGTGTACTCTGTACTGAGCCTCAGTCTCCTCACTATATCACCTAGTGTACTCTGTACTGAGCCTCAGTCTCCTCAGAGCTTCCTCACTATATCACCTAGTGTACTCCGTACTGTGCCTCAGTCTCCTCAGAGCTTCCTCACTATATCACCTAGTGTACTCTGTACTGAGCCTCAGTCTCCTCAGAGCTTCCTAACTATATCACCTAGTGTACTCTGTACTGAGCCTCAGTCTCCTCACTATATCACCTAGTGTACTCTGTACTGAGCCTCAGTCTCCTCACTATATCACCTAGTGTACTCTGTACTGAGCCTCAGTCTCCTCAGAGCTTCCTCACTATATCACCTAGTGTACTCTGTACTGAGCCTCAGTCTCCTCAGAGCTTCCTAACTATATCACCTAGTGTACTCTGTACTGAGCCTCAGTCTCCTCACTATATCACCTAGTGTACTCTGTACTGATCCTCAGTCTCCTCAGAGCTTCCTCACTATATCCCCTAGTGTACTCTGTACTGAGCCTGAGTCTCCTCAGAACTCCCTCACTATATCACCTAGTGTACTCTGTACTGAGCCTCAGTCTCCTCAGAGCTTCCTCACCATATCACCTAGTGTACTCTGTACTGAGCCTCAGTCTCCTCAGAGCTTCCTCACTATATCACCTAGTGTACTCTGTACTGAGCCTCAGTCTCCTCAGAGCTTCCTCACTATATCATCTAGTGTACTCTGTACTGAGCCTCAGTCTCCTCAGTGCTTCCTCACTATATCATCTAGTGTACTCTGTACTGAGCCTCAGTCTCCTCAGAGCTTCCTCACTATATCCCCTAGTGTACTCTGTACTGAGCCTCAGTCTCCTCAGAGCTTCCTCACTATATCACCTAGTGTACTCTGTTACTGAGCCTCAGTTTCCTCAGAGCTTCCTCACTATATCACCTAGTGTACTCTGTACTGAGCCTCAGTCTCCTCAGAGCTTCCTCACTATATCACCTAGTGTACTCTGTACTGAGCCTCAGTCTCCTCAGAGCTTCCTCACTATATCACCTAGTGTACTCTGTACTGAGCCTCAGTCTCCTCAGAGCTTCCTCACTATATCACCTAGTGTACTCTGTACTGAGCCTGAGTCTCCTCAGAGCTTCCTCACTATATCACCTAGTGTACTCTGTACTGAGCCTCAGTCTCCTCAGAGCTTCCTCACTATATCACCTAGTGTACTCTGTACTGAGCCTCAGTCTCCTCAGAGCTTCCTCACTATATCACCTAGTGTACTCTGTTACTGAGCCTCAGTCTCCTCAGAGCTTCCTCACTATATCACCTAGTGTACTCTGTACTGAGCCTCAGTCTCCTCAGAGCTTCCTCACTATATCACCTAGTGTACTCTGTACTGAGCCTCAGTCTCCTCAGAGCTTCCTCACTATATCACCTAGTGTACTCTGTACTGAGCCTCAGTCTCCTCACTATATCACCTAGTGTACTCTGTACTGAGCCTCAGTCTCCTCAGAGCTTCCTTACTATATCACCTAGTGTACTCTGTACTGAGCCTCAGTCTCCTCAGAGCTTCCTCACTATATCACCTAGTGTACTCTGTACTGAGCCTCAGTCTCCTCAGAGCTTCCTCACTATATCCCCTAGTGTACTCTGTACTGAGACTGAGTCTCCTCACTATATCACCTAGTGTACTCTGTACTGAGCCTCAGTCTCCTCAGACCTTCCTCACTATATCACCTAGTGTACTCTGTACTGAGCCTCAGTCTCCTCACTATATCACCTAGTGTACTCTGTACTGAGCCTCAGTCTCCTCAGAGCTTCCTTACTATATCACCTAGTGTACTCTGTACTGAGCCTCAGTCTCCTCAGAGCTTCCTCACTATATCACCTAGTGTACTCTGTACTGAGCCTCAGTCTCCTCAGAGCTTCCTCACTATATCACCTAGTGTACTCTGTACTGAGCCTCAGTCTTCTCAGAGCTTCCTCACTATATCACCTAGTGTACTCTGTACTGAGCCTCAGTCTCCTCACTATATCACCTAGTGTACTCTGTACTGAGCCTCAGTCTCCTCAGAGCTTCCTCACTATATCACCTAGTGTACTCTGTACTGAGCCTCAGTCTCCTCAGAGCTTCCTCACTATATCACCTAGTGTACTCTGTACTGAGCCTCAGTCTCCTCACTATATCACCTAGTGTACTCTGTACTGAGCCTCAGTCTCCTCAGAGCTTCCTCACTATATCACCTAGTGTACTCTGTGCTGAGCCTCAGTCTCCTCAGAGCTTCCTCACTATATCACCTAGTGTACTCTGTACTGAGCCTCAGTCTCCTCACAGCTTCCTCACTATATCCCCTAGTGTACTCTGTACTGAGCCTCAGTCTCCTCAGAGCTTCCTCACTATATCCCCTAGTGTACTCTGTACTGAGCCTCAGTCTCCTCAGAGCTTCCTCACTATATCACCTAGTGTACTCTGTACTGAGCCTCAGTCTCCTCAGAGCTTCCTCACTATATCACCTAGTGTACTCTGTACTGAGCCTGAGTCTCCTCAGAGCTTCCTCACTATATCCCCTAGTGTACTCTGTACTGAGCCTGAGTCTCCTCACTATATCACCTAGTGTACTCTGTACTGTGCCTCAGTCTCCTCAGAGCTTCCTCACTATATCACCTAGTGTACTCTGTACTGTGCCTCAGTCTCCTCACAGCTTCCTCACTATATCACCTAGTGTACTCTGCACTGAGCCTCAGTCTCCTCGGAGCTTCCTCACTATATCACCTAGTGTACTCTGTACTGAGCCTCAGTCTCCTCACTATATCACCTAGTGTACTCTGTACTGAGTCTCAGTCTCCTCAGAGCTTCCTCACTATATCACCTAGTGTACTCTGTACTGAGCCTCAGTCTCCTCAGAGCTTCCTCACTATATCACCTAGTGTACTCTGTACTGAGCCTCAGTCTCCTCAGAGCTTCCTCACTATATCCCCTAGTGTACTCTGTACTGAGCCTGAGTCTCCTCACTATATCACCTAGTGTACTCTGTACTGTGCCTCAGTCTCCTCAGAGCTTCCTCACTATATCACCTAGTGTACTCTGTACTGTGCCTCAGTCTCCTCACAGCTTCCTCACTATATCACCTAGTGTACTCTGTACTGTGCCTCAGTCTCCTCACAGCTTCCTCACTATATCACCTAGTGTACTCTGTACTGAGCCTCAGTCTCCTCAGAGCTTCCTCACTATATCACCTAGTGTACTCTGTACTGAGCCTCAGTCTCCTCAGAGCTTCCTCACTATATCACCTAGTGTACTCTGTACTGAGCCTCAGTCTCCTCAGAGCTTCCTCACTATATCCCCTAGTGTACTCTGTACTGAGCCTCAGTCTCCTCAGAGCTTCCTCACTATATCACCTAGTGTACTCTGTACTGAGCCTCAGTCTCCTCAGAGCTTCCTCACTATATCACCTAGTGTACTCTGTACTGAGCCTCAGTCTCCTCAGAGCTTCCTCACTATATCACCTAGTGTACTCTGTACTGAGCCTGAGTCTCCTCAGAGCTTCCTCACTATATCACCTAGTGTACTCTGTACTGAGCCTGAGTCTCCTCACTATATTACCTGTGTACTCTGTTACTGAGCCTGAGTCTCCTCACTATATTACCTGTGTACTCTGTACTGAGCCTCAGTCTCCTCACTATATCACCTAGTGTACTCTGTTACTGAGCCTGAGTCTCCCCATTATATCTCCTAGTGTACTCTGTTACTGAGCCTCAGTCTCCTCACTATATTACCTGTGTACTCTGTTACTGAGCCTCAGTCTCCTCACTATATTATCTGTGTACTCTGTTACTGAGCCTCAGTCTCCTCACTATATTACCTGTGTACTCTGTTACTGAGCCTCAGTCTCCTCACTATATTACCTGTGTACTCTGTTACTGAGCCTCAGTCTCCTCACTATATTACCTGTGTACTCTGTTACTGAGCCTGAGTCTCCTCACTATATTACCTGTGTACTCTGTTACTGAGCCTCAGTCTCCTCACTATATTATCTGTGTACTCTGTTACTGAGCCTCAGTCTCCTCACTATATTATCTGTGTACTCTGTTACTGAGCCTGAGTCTCCTCACTATATTACCTGTGTACTCTGTTACTGAGCCTCAGTCTCCTCACTATATTACCTGTGTACTCTGTTACTGAGCCTCAGTCTCCTCACTATATTACCTGTGTACTCTGTTACTGAGCCTCAGTCTCCTCACTATATTATCTGTGTACTCTGTTACTGAGCCTGAGTCTCCTCACTATATTACCTGTGTACTCTGTTACTGAGCCTGAGTCTCCTCACTATATTACCTGTGTACTCTGTTACTGAGCCTCAGTCTCCTCACTATATTACCTGTGTACTCTGTTACTGAGCCTGAGTCTCCTCACTATATTACCTGTGTACTCTGTTACTGAGCCTGAGTCTCCTCACTATATTACCTGTGTACTCTGTTACTGAGCCTCAGTCTCCTCACTATATTACCTGTGTACTCTGTTACTGAGCCTGAGTCTCCTCACTATATTACCTGTGTACTCTGTTACTGAGCCTGAGTCTCCTCACTATATTACCTGTGTACTCTGTAACTGAGCCTCAGTCTCCTCACTATATTACCTGTGTACTCTGTTACTGAGCCTCAGTCTCCTCACTATATTACCTGTGTACTCTGTTACTGAGCCTGAGTCTCCTCACTATATTACCTGTGTACTCTGTTACTGAGCCTGAGTCTCCTCACTATATTACCTGTGTACTCTGTTACTGAGCCTCAGTCTCCTCACTATATTACCTGTGTACTCTGTTACTGAGCCTCAGTCTCCTCACTATATTACCTGTGTACTCTGTTACTGAGCCTGAGTCTCCTCACTATATTACCTGTGTACTCTGTTACTGAGCCTGAGTCTCCTCACTATATTACCTGTGTACTCTGTTACTGAGCCTGAGTCTCCTCACTATATTACCTGTGTACTCTGTTACTGAGCCTCAGTCTCCTCACTATATTACCTGTGTACTCTGTTACTGAGACGGAGTCTCCTCACTATATTACCTGTGTACTCTGTTACTGAGCCTCAGTCTCCTCACTATATTACCTGTGTACTCTGTTACTGAGCCTGAGTCTCCTCACTATATTACCTGTGTACTCTGTTACTGAGCCTGAGTCTCCTCACTATATTACCTGTGTACTCTGTTACTGAGCCTCAGTCTCCTCACTATATTACCTGTGTACTCTGTACTGAGCCTCAGTCTCCTCACTATATTACCTGTGTACTCTGTTACTGAGCCTGAGTCTCCTCACTATATTACCTGTGTACTCTGTTACTGAGCCTGAGTCTCCTCACTATATTACCTGTGTACTCTGTTACTGAGCCTGAGTCTCCTCAGAGCTTCCTCACTATATCCCCTAGTGTACTCTGTACTGAGCCTCAGTCTCCTCAGAGCTTCCTCACTATATCCCCTAGTGTACTCTGTACTGAGCCTCAGTCTCCTCAGAGCTTCCTCACTATATCACCTAGTGTACTCTGTACTGAGCCTCAGTCTCCTCAGAGCTTCCTCACTATATCACCTAGTGTACTCTGTACTGAGCCTCAGTCTCCTCAGAGCTTCCTCACTATATCACCTAGTGTACTCTGTACTGAGCCTCAGTCTCCTCAGTGCTTCCTCACTATATCACCTAGTGTACTCTGTACTGAGCCTCAGTCTCCTCACTATATTACCTGTGTACTCTGTTACTGAGACGGAGTCTCCTCACTATATTACCTGTGTACTCTGTTACTGAGCCTCAGTCTCCTCACTATATTACCTGTGTACTCTGTTACTGAGCCTGAGTCTCCTCACTATATTACCTGTGTACTCTGTTACTGAGCCTGAGTCTCCTCACTATATTACCTGTGTACTCTGTTACTGAGCCTCAGTCTCCTCACTATATTACCTGTGTACTCTGTACTGAGCCTCAGTCTCCTCACTATATTACCTGTGTACTCTGTTACTGAGCCTGAGTCTCCTCACTATATTACCTGTGTACTCTGTTACTGAGCCTGAGTCTCCTCACTATATTACCTGTGTACTCTGTTACTGAGCCTGAGTCTCCTCAGAGCTTCCTCACTATATCCCCTAGTGTACTCTGTACTGAGCCTCAGTCTCCTCAGAGCTTCCTCACTATATCCCCTAGTGTACTCTGTACTGAGCCTCAGTCTCCTCAGAGCTTCCTCACTATATCACCTAGTGTACTCTGTACTGAGCCTCAGTCTCCTCAGAGCTTCCTCACTATATCACCTAGTGTACTCTGTACTGAGCCCCAGTCTCCTCAGAGCTTCCTCACTATATCACCTAGTGTACTCTGTACTGAGCCTCAGTCTCCTCAGAGCTTCCTCACTATATCACCTAGTGTACTCTGTACTGAGCCTCAGTCTCCTCAGAGCTTCCTCACTATATCCCCTAGTGTACTCTGTACTGAGCCTCAGTCTCCTCAGAGCTTCCTCACTATATCACCTAGTGTACTCTGTACTGAGCCTCAGTCTCCTCAGAGCTTCCTCACTATATCACCTAGTGTACTCTGTACTGAGCCTCAGTCTCCTCAGAGCTTCCTCACTATATCACCTAGTGTACTCTGTACTGAGCCTCAGTCTCCTCAGAGCTTCCTCATTATATCACCTAGTGTACTCTGTACTGAGCCTCAGTCTCCTCAGAGCTTCCTCACTATATCACCTAGTGTACTCTGTACTGAGCCTCAGTCTCCTCAGAGCTTCCTCACTATATCACCTAGTGTACTCTGTACTGAGCCTCAGTCTCCTCAGAGCTTCCTCACTATATCACCTAGTGTACTCTGTACTGAGCCTCAGTCTCCTCAGAACTTCCTCACTATATCACCTAGTGTACTCTGTACTGAGCCTCAGTCTCCTCAGAGCTTCCTCACTATATCACCTAGTGTACTCTGTACTGAGCCTCAGTCTCCTCAGAGCTTCCTCACTATATCACCTAGTGTACTCTGTACTGAGCCTCAGTCTCCTCAGAGCTTCCTCACTATATCACCTAGTGTACTCTGTACTGAGCCTCAGTCTCCTCAGAGCTTCCTCACTATATCACCTAGTGTACTCTGTACTGAGCCTCAGTCTCCTCACTATATTACCTGTGTACTCTGTTACTGAGCCTGAGTCTCCTCACTATATTACCTGTGTACTCTGTACTGAGCCTCAGTCTCCTCACTATATTACCTGTGTACTCTGTTACTGAGCCTGAGTCTCCTCACTATATTACCTGTGTACTCTGTTACTAAGATTCCCCTTTCTATAATGTTCTGCAGTAAAGATGAAACGCGACGTAAACTGCGACTCCTAAAACCAGAACAAAAACATCTCAATCAAAGTTACTCCTGATCAGAATCTAATCTACAATTGAAGGTATTTTCAGCTTCCAAGGTTCTTTACCGACATGGACTCGACTGTAAAAGGACTTTATATGTTGGTTCCGTCAACAATCCCTGGAGCCCGAGATCCGGTCAGGGAGGCGCAGATACCGCGTAAGATGGCGTCTCTCACCTTGCAGCGCCGTCTTTACTATCTGTCCGTCCCGGTCCGGTTTATCCAAGTTGTCGGGAGATGAATGAAGAGCCCTTTATTCGAGCCCCTCGTTGAGGCGCCAGTTTTGTTAGGGCAAAACCCCCACCTCTATGACTGGCGGGGTCCAAATGGAAGGTTGATGAGCGCTCGGAGAGCGGACACGGACGCCCTGCTGAATCCGCTCCTTTATTCCGCACAGACATCGTTATTCTTCATAGTCACAGACACGTCCGGCCACCGCCGAGGGGGGACGAAGCAGAACTAAGGATTTCTAACAGGTAATACGTCCGCCCCATACTGATGACGGAGGTTCTGCAGCATCTTGTCTCAGTCAGCAGGAACATAACGCTCTTGTCTGTCAGACTCTGATGAGGGGCCACCACCTCGGACCCTCTGATCCACACAGACTCCCTACGTCCTGCCCACTGCTTCACTAATTACACCTGCACAAGATGGAGTCTCATCCCTCATAGGACTCGGGGGTGGGGCGGACTCGGGGTCAGGGGGGGGGGGGGAGGACTTGGGGTCGGGGGGGGGGGACTCGGGATCGGGGGGGGAGGACTCGGGATCGGGGGGGGGGGAAGACTCGGGATCGGGGGGGGGGGGAGGACTCGGGATCGGGGGGGGGGCGGACTCGGGGTTGGGGGGGGAGGACTTGGGGGCGGAGGGGTCGGGGGAGGACTCGGGTCGGGGTGGGGGGAGGACTCGGGATCCCCTGCAGAACTGTAACGGGACCGATCCGTTTTGCAGCCCATAGACTTCTATTATGACGGAATGTCTCTAAAGGCGTTCCATTATGCGTTCCGTCATAGAATTGCGTTATGCTCTGTGGTAACAGAATCCATAGCGCAATTCTGCTTTTACCACCAAACGGAGCGTGAACGAATTCCAAAATATGAAATAAGCTCATCTCTAATCCCATGTACACACATCACGTGTACACACATCACACACATCACGTGTACACACATCACGTGTACACACATCACGTGTACACACATCACGTGTACACACAATCACGTGTACACACAATCACGTGTACACACAATCACGTGTACACACATCACACATCACGTGTACACACATCACGTGTACACACATCACGTGTACACACATCACACAATCACGTGTACACACATCACACACACATCACGTGTACACACATCACACACACACATCACGTGTACACACATCACACACACACATCACGTGAACACACATCACACAAATCACGTGTACACACATCACACACACACACATCACGTGTACACACATCACACACACATCACGTGTACACACATCACACTCACATCACGTGAACACACATCACACAAATCACGTGTACACACATCACACACACACACACATCACGTGTACACACATCACACTCACATCACGTGTACACACATCACACACACATCACGTGTACACACATCACACACACATCACGTGTACACACATCACACACACACACACATCACGTGTACACACACATCACACACAAATCACGTGTACACACATCACACACACACATCACGTGAACACACATCACACAAATCACGTGTACACACATCACACTCACATCACGTGTACACACATCACGTGTACACACATCACACTCACATCACGTGTACACACACATCACGTGTACACACATCACACTCACATCACGTGTACACACACATCACACTCACATCACGTGTACACACACATCACACTCACATCACGTGTACACACACATCACACTCACATCACGTGTACACACACATCACGTGTACACACATCACACTCACATCATGTGTACACACATCACACTCACATCACGTGTACACACACATCACGTGTACACACATCACACTCACATCACGTGTACACACATCACACTCACATCACGTGTACACACATCACACTCACATCACGTGTACACACATCACACACACACACATCACGTGTACACACATCACACACACATCACGTGTACACACACATCACACACAAATCACGTGTACACACATCACACACACACTCACATCACGTGAACACACATCACACAAATCACGTGTACACACATCACACTCACATCACGTGTACACACATCACGTGTACACACATCACACTCACATCACGTGTACACACACATCACGTGTACACACATCACACTCACATCACGTGTACACACACATCACACTCACATCACGTGTACACACACATCACACTCACATCACGTGTACACACACATCACGTGTACACACATCACACTCACATCACGTGTACACACATCACACTCACATCACGTGTACACACACATCACGTGTACACACATCACACTCACATCACGTGTACACACACATCACATGTACACACATCACACTCACATCACATGTACACACATCACGTGTACACACACACACACATCACGTGTACACACATCACACACATCACGTGTACACACATCACACTCACATCACGTGTACACACATCACGTGTACACACATCACACTCACATCACGTGTACACACACATCACGTGTACACACATCACACTCACATCACGTGTACACACACATCACACTCACATCACGTGTACACACACATCACACTCACATCACGTGTACACACACATCACACTCACATCACGTGTACACACACATCACGTGTACACACATCACACTCACATCACGTGTACACACATCACACTCACATCACGTGTACACACACATCACGTGTACACACATCACACTCACATCACGTGTACACACACATCACATGTACACACATCACACTCACATCACATGTACACACATCACGTGTACACACACACACACATCACGTGTACACACATCACACACATCACGTGTACACACATCACACTCACATCACGTGTACACACATCACGTGTACACACATCACACTCACATCACACACACATCACGTGTACACACATCACACTCACATCACGTGTACACACATCACACACAAATCACGTGTACACACATCACACACACACATCACGTGTACACACATCACACATCACGTGTACACACATCACACTCACATCACGTGTACACACATCACGTGTACACACATCACACTCACATCACGTGTACACACACATCACGTGTACACACACATCACGTGTACACACACATCACGTGTACACACACATCACGTGTACACACACATCACGTGTACACACATCACACACATCACGTGTACACACATCACGTGTACACACATCACGTGTACACACACATCACACTCACACACAACACACTCACACACTCACATCACGTGTACACACATCACACACACACATCACGTCTCTCAGGCCTCCCAGAGGATGACTGTAGAGGTGAGATCGGGCGCCCTCTGCCGCCTGCAGCCGGTACCGCCCAGCGCTGCGCTCCTACTCCAGGCATTACGGCGGTGCAGGTGGAGCAGACCTGAGTGCCGCCGCCCGGGCTGATGGAGGCCGCTCCGGAGCTGCGGGACGTGGAGAGCAAGGTGGGGCGGAAGACCCCGGAGGGCCTGCTGCGCTGGATGAGAGAGGAGCCGGCGCTGAGGAGCTGCTGCCCCGGGAGCCGCCGGAGGAGCCTGGGGCTGGGGGACAAGATGGAGGCGCTGCGGCTGGAGCTGGTGAGACCTCCCCCCCCCATGTGGTCTATTTTGACAGTTGCTACATCCACTCCGCTGTTTAAATACGGTATTAATCAGAGGGGAGGAGCATAAAAATTAACCCCTTGTACTCTGTGCAGACATAAATAATGGTGACTCCTGTGGTCAGGTGTATATTTAGGGGCGTGTTCTGTTGTATCTCAGGTGGTGGTGACATCATAGGGGGCGTGTTCTGTACTATCTCAGGTGGTGGTGACATCATAGGGGGCGTGTTCTGTAGTATCTCAGGTGGTGGTGACATCATAGGGGGCGTGTTCTGTAGTATCTCAGGTGTTGGTGACATCATAGGGGGCGTGTTCTGTAGTATCTCAGGTGGTGGTGACATCATATGGGGCGTGTTCTTCTGTAGTATCTCAGGCGGTGACATCATAGGGGGCGTGTTCTGTAGAATCTCAGGCGGTGACATCATAGGGGGCGTGTTCTTCTGTTGTATCTCAGGTGGTGACATCATAGGAGGTGTGTTCTGTAGTATCTCAGGTGGTGGTGACATCATATGGGGCGTGTTCTTCTGTAGTATCTCAGGCGGTGACATCATAGGGGGCGTGTTCTTCTGTTGTATCTCAGGCGGTGACATCATAGCAGGCGTGTTCTGTAGAATCTCAGGCGGTGACATCATAGGGGGCGTGTTCTTCTGTTGTATCTCAGGTGGTGACATCATAGGAGGTGTGTTCTGTAGTATCTCAGGTGGTGGTGACATCATAGGGGGCGTGTTCTGTAGTATCTCAGGTGGTGGTGACATCATAGGGGGCGTGTTCTTCTGTAGTATCTCAGGCGGTGACATCATAGGGGGCGTCTCTGCTCGGCGGGCACCGCTGCTCTCTGTATAGTGTCTGGTCTCTGCTCGGCCGGCACCGCTGCTCTCTGTATAGTGTCTGGCGCCGCTGATTCTTTTCTCTCCCCCGCAGGCCCGTTCCTCTGCTCGGCGGGCACCGCTGCTCTCTGTATAGTCTCTGGCGCCGCTGATTCTTTTCTCTCCCCCGCAGGCCGGTACCTCTGCTCGGCCGGCACCGCTGCTCTCTGTATAGTCTCTGGCGCCGCTGATTCTTTTCTCTCCCCCGCAGGCCGGTACCTCTGCTCGGCGGGCACCGCTGCTCTCTGTATAGTGTCTGGCCTCTGCTCGGCCGGCACCGCTGCTCTCTGTATAGTCTCTGGCGCCGCTGATTCTTCCTCTCTCCCCCGCAGGCCCGTTCCTCTGCTCGGCCGGCACCGCTGCTCTCTGCATAGTGTCTGGCGCCGCTGATTCTTCCTCTCTCCCCCGCAGGCCCGCTCCTCTGCTCGGCCGGCACCGCTGCTCTCTGCATAGTGTCTGGCGCCGCTGATTCTTCCTCTCTCCCCAGCAGGCCCGCTCCTCTGCTCGGCCGGCACCGCTGCTCTCTGTATAGTGTCTGGCGCCGCTGATTCTTTTCTCTCCCCCGCAGGCCCGCTCCTCTGCTCGGCCGGCACCGCTGCTCTCTGTATAGTGTCTGGCGCCGCTGATTCTTCCTCTCTCCCCCGCAGGCCCGTTCCTCTGCTCGGCCGGCACCGCTGCTCTCTGCATAGTGTCTGGCGCCGCTGATTCTTCCTCTCTCCCCCGCAGGCCCGTTCCTCTGCTCGGCCGGCACCGCTGCTCTCTGCATAGTGTCTGGCGCCGCTGATTCTTCCTCTCTCCCCCGCAGGCCCGTTCCTCTGCTCGGCCGGCACCGCTGCTCTCTGCATAGTGTCTGGCGCCGCTGATTCTTCCTCTCTCCCCCGCAGGCCCGCTCCTCTGCTCGGCCGGCACCGCTGCTCTCTGCATAGTGTCTGGCGCCGCTGATTCTTCCTCTCTCCCCCGCAGGCCCGTTCCTCTGCTCGGCCGGCACCGCTGCTCTCTGCATAGTGTCTGGCGCCGCTGATTCTTTTCTCTCCCCCGCAGGCCCGCTCCTCTGCTCGGCCGGCACCGCTGCTCTCTGCATAGTGTCTGGCGCCGCTGATTCTTCCTCTCTCTCCCGCAGGCCTGTTCCTCTGCTCGGCCGGCACCGCTGCTCTCTGCATAGTGTCTGGCGCCGCTGATTCTTCCTCTCTCTCCCGCAGGCCTGTTCCTCTGCTCGGCGGGCACCGCTGCTCTCTGTATAGTGTCTGGCGCCGCTGATTCTTCCTCTCTTCCCCGCAGGCCCGCTCCTCTGCTCGGTGGGCACCGCTGCTCTCTGTATAGTGTCTGGCGCCGCTGATTCTTCCTCTCTCCCCCGCAGGCCCGTTCCTCTGCTCGGCGGGCACCGCTGCTCTCTGTATAGTCTCTGGCGCCGCTGATTCTTCCTCTCTCCCCCGCAGGCCCGTTCCTCTGCTCGGCGGGCACCGCTGCTCTCTGTGTAGTGTCTGGCGCCGCTGATTCTTCCTCTCTTCCCCGCAGGCCCGCTCCTCTGCTCGGCCGGCACCGCTGCTCTCTGCATAGTGTCTGGCGCCGCTGATTCTTCCTCTCTCCCCCGCAAGCCCGCTCCTCTGCTCGGCCGGCACCGCTGCTCTCTGTATAGTGTCTGGCGCCGCTGATTCTTCCTCTCTCCCCCGCAGGCCCGTTCCTCTGCTCGGCGGGCACCGCTGCTCTCTGCATAGTGTCTGGCGCCGCTGATTCTTCCTCTCTTCCCCGCAGGCCCGTTCCTCTGCTCGGCGGGCACCGCTGCTCTCTGTATAGTGTCTGGCGCCGCTGATTCTTCCTCTCTCCCCCGCAGGCCTGTTCCTCTGCTCGGCCGGCACCGCTGCTCTCTGCATAGTGTCTGGCGCCGCTGATTCTTCCTCTCTCCCCCGCAGGCCCGTTCCTCTGCTCGGCGGGCACCGCTGCTCTCTGCATAGTGTCTGGCGCCGCTGATTCTTCCTCTCTCCCCCGCAGGCCCGTTCCTCTGCTCGGCGGGCACCGCTGCTCTCTGTATAGTGTCTGGCGCCGCTGATTCTTCCTCTCTCCCCCGCAGGCCCGTTCCTCTGCTCGGCGGGCACCGCTGCTCTCTGCATAGTGTCTGGCGCCGCTGATTCTTCCTCTCTCCCCCGCAGGCCCGTTCCTCTGCTCGGCGGGCACCGCTGCTCTCTGTATAGTGTCTGGCGCCGCTGATTCTTCCTTTCTCCCCCGCAGGCCCGCTCCTCTGCTCGGCGGGCACCGCTGCTCTCTGCGTAGTGTCTGGCGCCGCTGATTCTTCCTCTCTCCCCCGCAGGCCCGTTCCTCTGCTCGGCCGGCACCGCTGCTCTCTGCGTAGTGTCTGGCGCTGCTGATTCTTCCTCTCTCCCCCGCAGGCCCGTTCCTCTGCTCGGCCGGCACCGCTGCTCTCTGTATAGTGTCTGTACCTCTGCTCGGCCGGCACCGCTGCTCTCTGTATAGTGTCTGGCCTCTGCTCGGCCGGCACCGCTGCTCTCTGTATAGTCTCTGGCGCCGCTGATTCTTCCTCTCTCCCCCGCAGGCCCGTTCCTCTGCTCGGCCGGCACCGCTGCTCTCTGTGTAGTGTCTGGCGCCGCTGATTCTTCCTCTCTCCCCCGCAGGCCCGTTCCTCTGCTAGGCCGGCACCGCTGCTCTCTGCATAGTGTCTGGCGCCGCTGATTCTTCCTCTCTCCCCCGCAGGCCCGTTCCTCTGCTCGGCCGGCACCGCTGCTCTCTGGGTAGTGTCTGGCGCCGCTGATTCTTCCTCTCTCCCCCGCAGGCCCGTTCCTCTGCTCGGCCGGCACCGCTGCTCTCTGTATAGTCTCTGGCGCCGCTGATTCTTCCTCTCTCCCCCGCAGGCCCGTTCCTCTGCTCGGCCGGCACCGCTGCTCTCTGTATAGTGTCTGTACCTCTGCTCGGCGGGCACCGCTGCTCTCTGTATAGTGTCTGTACCTCTGCTCGGCCGGCACCGCTGCTCTCTGTATAGTCTCTGGCGCCGCTGATTCTTCCTCTCTCTCCCCCGCAGGCCTGTTCCTCTGCTCGGCCGGCACCGCTGCTCTCTGCATAGTGTCTGGCGCCGCTGATTCTTCCTCTCTCCCCCGCAGGCCCGTTCCTCTGCTTGGCCGGCACCGCTGCTCTCTGTATAGTGTCTGTACCTCTGCTCGGCCGGCACCGCTGCTCTCTGTATAGTGTCTGGCCTCTGCTCGGCCGGCACCGCTGCTCTCTGTATAGTCTCTGGCGCCGCTGATTCTTCCTCTCTCCCCCGCAGGCCCGTTCCTCTGCTCGGCCGGCACCGCTGCTCTCTGTGTAGTGTCTGGCGCCGCTGATTCTTCCTCTCTCCCCCGCAGGCCCGTTCCTCTGCTAGGCCGGCACCGCTGCTCTCTGCATAGTGTCTGGCGCCGCTGATTCTTCCTCTCTCCCCCGCAGGCCCGTTCCTCTGCTCGGCCGGCACCGCTGCTCTCTGGGTAGTGTCTGGCGCCGCTGATTCTTCCTCTCTCCCCCGCAGGCCCGTTCCTCTGCTCGGCCGGCACCGCTGCTCTCTGTATAGTCTCTGGCGCCGCTGATTCTTCCTCTCTCCCCCGCAGGCCCGTTCCTCTGCTCGGCCGGCACCGCTGCTCTCTGTATAGTGTCTGTACCTCTGCTCGGCGGGCACCGCTGCTCTCTGTATAGTGTCTGTACCTCTGCTCGGCCGGCACCGCTGCTCTCTGTATAGTCTCTGGCGCCGCTGATTCTTCCTCTCTCTCCCCCGCAGGCCTGTTCCTCTGCTCGGCCGGCACCGCTGCTCTCTGCATAGTGTCTGGCGCCGCTGATTCTTCCTCTCTCCCCCGCAGGCCCGTTCCTCTGCTTGGCCGGCACCGCTGCTCTCTGTGTAGTGTCTGGCGCCGCTGATTCTTCCTCTCTCCCCCGCAGGCCCGTTCCTCTGCTCGGCCGGCACCGCTGCTCTCTGTATAGTGTCTGGCGCCGCTGATTCTTCCTCTCTCCCCCGCAGGCCCGTTCCTCTGCTCGGCCGGCACCGCTGCTCTCTGTATAGTGTCTGGCGCCGCTGATTCTTCCTCTCTCCCCCGCAGGCCCGTTCCTCTGCTCGGCCGGCACCGCTGCTCTCTGCATAGTGTCTGGCGCCGCTGATTCTTCCTCTCTCCCCCGCAGGCCCGTTCCTCTGCTCGGCCGGCACCGCTGCTCTCTGTATAGTGTCTGGTGCCGCTGATTCTTCCTCTCTCCCCCGCAGGCCCGCTCCTCTGCTCGGCCGGCACCGCTGCTCTCTGCATAGTGTCTGGCGCCGCTGATTCTTCCTCTCTCCCCCGCAGGCCCGTTCCTCTGCTCGGCCGGCACCGCTGCTCTCTGTATAGTGTCTGGCGCCGCTGATTCTTCCTCTCTCCCCCGCAGGCCCGTTCCTCTGCTCGGCCGGCACCGCTGCTCTCTGTATAGTGTCTGGCGCCGCTGATTCTTCCTCTCTCCCCCGCAGGCCTGCCTCCGAGCCGTCGACGTGCAGATTCTGCAGCAGCTGCTGCTGGTCAATGAGGGGATCGAGGCGGTGAAGTGGATCCTGGAGGAGAAGGGGCCGCCCGCCAGCCGCTGCAGCAGTCTGACCAGCAGCCCGGAGACGCCGCGGCGCGCCAGCTGGAGCAGCCTCCAGGACCCCAGCGAGCGGCTGGACAGCGTCTCCATCGGCAGCTTCCTGGACACCCTGGCGGATGACCTGGACGAGTACAGCCTGAGCAGCAGCGAGCCCATCGTGTCCTCCACCCCACAGCGCCCCCCGGTGCCCCGGCTGAAACCGCCTGACCCAGAAGAGAAGGCCGGGCCGGGTCAGAGCGGGAGGGCGCCCGGCAGGGTCCCCCTGGAGTATGACGCCCACTGGCGCTGGGTGCAGTCCCAGGACGATGTGACATTTCTGTAACCCCGGGGGGGGGTCAGTAATATTGGGACTTGTCAGGCGGGCGGCACAGCGAGGAGGTGCCTGAGAGGAGGGCAGAG
The DNA here is from genome assembly GCF_905171765.1 of Bufo bufo. Lineage (NCBI taxonomy): Eukaryota > Metazoa > Chordata > Amphibia > Anura > Bufonidae > Bufo > Bufo bufo. The sequence goes on from NC_053397.1 coordinate 229,029,040, forward strand.
GGCGCCGCTGACACCGACAGAGGAGGACGCCCACATTCCCTCAGTCCTCGGCCGCACTAACCCTATCGGCGGCGGACACGTTCCGCACGGACATTTGGAATTGTAGATTAGGCCACACCCCTTTCCCGCAGATAAGCCTAGAGGTGGCGGATTCTAGAGGGTCTCGCCCGCACATGCAGCGTCAGTCGCCGACCATCTTGACTGAACCAGAGACCCACAGAGTTATTTTAAGCGAGTTTAACGATATTCAGGCGGCGCACTCGCCAATCGGCGCAATCCTCTTTTCTTTCCTCCAGGACTGACATGAGCGGCTTGGGACGGACATACAAAGCAGTGGTACCACTTGCGGCGACGGACGTTTCGCGCCTCATCCGGCCAATAGTCTAGGACTGTGTATTCAGCGTTGGCGTACCCAGTCCTGGAAGAAAGAAAAGAAGATTGCGCCGATCGGCGAGCGCTGCCTGAATATCGTTTTACTTGCTGTGGGCTGAGCACCGCCAGGGCTGTGGGCAATAGTGACATCACCCTGAATCGGATGTCGGGCGTTGCGTGTAGTGCCACTCCGTCTGCTTCTCCTTACTTGTGGCCCCACACAGGTATTTATTGTAGTGTTTCTGGGGTCTCCTGATGTCAGGGGTCCGGCTCCCGATCCTCGTCTGAAAACAAGAAATAAAAATCCTAAAGAAACAAAACAGAGTCTGTCAGAATGAAAGAAAGGGGCCCAGGGAGGGCACCCCAACACCGTGCACCCCACCACCGTGCACCCCAACACCGTGCCCCCCAACACCGTGCACCCCACCACCGTGCACCCCACCACCGTGCACCCCAACACCGTGCACCCCACCACCGGGCACCCCAACACCGTGCACCCCAACACCGTGCACCCCAACACCGGGCAACCCAACACCGTGCACCCCAACACCGTGCACCCCAACACCGTGCACCCCACCACCGGGCAACCCAACACCGTGCACCCCAACACCGTGCACCCCACCACCGTGCACCCCAACACCGTGCACCCCAACACCGGGCAACCCAACACCGTGCCCCCCAACACCGTGCACCCCAACACGCCACAGCATAGAAACACGAGGTACAGGATAATGACACTGACACTCGGTGTACAGGATGATGACACTGACACTCGGGGTACAGGATAATGACACTGACACTCGGGGTACAGGATGATGACACTGACACTCGGGGTACAGGATAATGACACTGACACTCGGGGTACAGGATAATGACACTGACACTCGGGGTACAGGATAATGGCACTGACACTCGGGGTACAGGATAATGACACTGACACTCGGGGTACAGGATAATGACACTGACACTCGGGGTACAGGATAATGACACTGGGGGTACAGGATAATGACACTGACACTCGGGGTACAGGATGATGACACTGACACTCGGGGTACAGGATAATGACACTGACACTCGGGGTACAGGATAATGACACTGACACTCGGGGTACAGGATAATGACACTGACACTCGGGGTACAGGATAATGACGCTGACACTCGGGGTACAGGATAATGACACTGACACTCGGGGTACAGGATAATGACGCTGACACTCGGGGTACAGGATGATGACGCTGACACTCTGGGTACAGGATAATGACGCTGACACTCTGGGTACAGGATAATGACACTGACACTCGGGGTACAGGATAATGTCGCTGACACTCGGGGTACAGGATAATGACGCTGATACTTGGGGTACAGGATAATGACACTGACACTCGGGGTACAGGATAATGACACTGACACTGACACTCGGGGTACAGGATAATGACACTGACACTCGGGGTACAGGATAATGACACTGACACTCGGGGTACAGGATAATGACGCTGACACTCGGGGTACAGGATAATGACACTGACACTCGGGGTACAGGATAATGACGCTGACACTCTGGGTACAGGATAATGACACTGGGGGTACAGGATAATGACACTGACACTCGGGGTACAGGATAATGACACTGACACTCGGGGTACAGGGTAATGACGCTGACACTCGGGGTACAGGATAATGACGCTGACACTCTGGGTACAGGATAATGACACTGGGGGTACAGGATAATGATACTGACACTCGGGGTACAGGATAATGACGCTGACACTCGGGGTACAGGGTAATGACGCTGACACTCGGGGTACAGGATAATGACATTGACACTCGGGGTACAGGATAATGACACTGACACTCGGGGTACAGGTTAATGACACGCTGACACTCGGGGTACAGGATAATGACACGCTGACACTCGGGGTACAGGATAATGACACGCTGACACTCGGGGTACAGGATGATGACACTGACACTCGGGGTACAGGATGATGACACTGACACTCGGGGTACAGGATAATGACACTGACACTGGGGGTACAGGATAATGACACTGACACTGGGGGTATAGGATAATGACACTGACACTCGGGGTACAGGATGATGACACTGACACTCGGGGTACAGGATAATGACACTGACACTCTGGGTACAGGATGATGACGCTGACACTCGGGGTACAGGATGATGACACTGACACTCGGGGTACAGGATGATGACACTGACACTCGGGGTACAGGATAATGACACTGACACTGGGGGTACAGGATAATGACACTGACACTCTGGGTACAGGATGATGACGCTGACACTCGGGGTACAGGATGATGACGCTGACACTGGGGGTACAGGATAATGACCCTGACACTCGGGGTACAGGATAATGATGCTGACACTCTGGGTACAGGATAATGACACTGACACTCGGGGTACAGGATAATGACACTGACACTCGGGGTACAGGATGATGACGCTGACACTCGGGGTACAGGATAATGACACTGACACTCGGGGTACAGGATAATGACCCTGACACTCGGGGTACAGGATAATGATGCTGACACTCTGGGTACAGGATAATGACGCTGACACTCGGGGTACAGGATAATGACACTGACACTTGGGGTACAGGATAATGACACTGACACTCGGGGTACAGGATAATGACACTGACACTCGGGGTACAGGATAATGACGCTGACACTCGGGGTACAGGATAATGACGCTGACACTCGGGGTACAGGATAATGACACTGACACTCGGGGTACAGGATAATGACACTGACACTCGGGGTACAGGATAATGACACTGACACTCGGGGTACAGGATAATGACACTGACACTGGGGGTACAGGATAATGACGCTGACACTCGGGGTACAGGATAATGACGCTGACACTCGGGGTACAGGATAATGACACTGACACTCGGGGTACAGGATAATGACACTGACACTCGGGGTACAGGATAATGACACTGACACTCGGGGTACAGGATAATGACACTGACACCCGGGGTACAGGATACTGACACTCTGGGTACAGGATGATGACACTGACACTCGGGGTACAGGATAATGACACTGACACTCTGGGTACAGGATGATGACACTGACACTCGGGGTACAGGATAATGACGCTGACACTCTGGGTACAGGATGATGACGCTGACACTCGGGGTACAGGATGATGACACTGACACTTGGGGTACAGGATAATGACACTGACACTCGGGGTACAGGATAATGACACTGACACTCGGGGTACAGGATAATGACACTGACACTCGGGGTACAGGATAATGACGCTGACACTCGGGGTACAGGATAATGACACTGACACTCGGGGTACAGGATAATGACGCTGACACTCGGGGTACAGGATAATGACGCTGACACTCGGGGTACAGGATAATGACGCTGACACTCGGGGTACAGGATAATGACGCTGACACTCGGGGTACAGGATAATGACGCTGACACTCGGGGTACAGGATAATGACGCTGACACTCGGGGTACAGGATAATGACACTGACACTCGGGGTACAGGATGATGACGCTGACACTCGGGGTACAGGATAATGACACTTGGGGTACAGGATAATGACGCTGACACTCGGGGTACAGGATAATGACACTGACACTCGGGGTACAGGATAATGACGCTGACACTCGGGGTACAGGATAATGACGCTGACACTCGGGGTACAGGATAATGACGCTGACACTCGGGGTACAGGATAATGACGCTGACACTCGGGGTACAGGATAATGACGCTGACACTCGGGGTACAGGATAATGACACTGACACTCGGGGTACAGGATGATGACGCTGACACTCGGGGTACAGGATAATGACACTGACACTCGGGGTACAGGATAATGACACTTGGGGTACAGGATAATGACGCTGACACTCGGGGTACAGGATAATGACACTGACACTCGGGGTACAGGATAATGGCACTGACACTCTGGGTACAGGATAATGACGCTGACACTCGGGGTACAGGATAATGACGCTGACACTCTGGGTACAGGATGATGACACTGACACTGGGGGTACAGGATAATGACACTGACACTTGGGGTACAGGATAATGACGCTGACACTCGGGGTACAGGATAATGACGCTGACACTCGGGGTACAGGATGATGACACTGACACTGGGGGTACAGGATAATGACACTGACACTCGGGGTACAGGATAATGACACTGGGGGTACAGGATAATGACACTGACACTCGGGGTACAGGATAATGACACTGACACTCGGGGTACAGGATAATGACGCTGATACTTGGGGTACAGGATAATGACACTGACACTCGGGGTACAGGATGATGACACTGACACTCCGGGTACAGGATAATGACACTGACACTCGGGGTACAGGATAATGACGCTGACACTCGGGGTACAGGATGATGACACTGACACTCGGGGTACAGGATAATGACACTGACACTCGGGGTACAGGATGATGACACTGACACTCGGGGTACAGGATAATGACACTGACACTCGGGGTACAGGATGATGACACTGACACTGGGGGTACAGGATAATGACACTGACACTCTGGGTACAGGATGATGACGCTGACACTCGGGGTACAGGATAATGACACTGACACTCGGGGTACAGGATAATGACACTGACACTCGGGGTACAGGATAATGACACTGACACTCGGGGTACAGGATAATGATGCTGACACTCGGGGTACAGGATAATGACACTGACACTCGGGGTACAGGATAATGACACTGACACTCGGGGTACAGGATAATGACACTGACACTCGGTGTACAGGATGATGACGCTGACACTCGGGGTACAGGATAATGACACTGACACTCGGGGTACAGGATAATGACACTTGGGGTACAGGATAATGACGCTGACACTCGGGGTACAGGATAATGACACTGACACTCGGGGTACAGGATAATGACACTGACACTCGGGGTACAGGATAATGGCACTGACACTCTGGGTACAGGATAATGACGCTGACACTCGGGGTACAGGATAATGACGCTGACACTCGGGGTACAGGATAATGACGCTGACACTTGGGGTACAGGATGATGACACTGACACTCTGGGTACAGGATGATGACGCTGACACTCGGGGTACAGGATAAGGACGCTGACACTCGGGGTACAGGATGATGACACTGACACTGGGGGTACAGGATAATGACACTGACACTCGGGGTACAGGATAATGACACTGGGGGTACAGGATAATGACACTGACACTCGGGGTACAGGATAATGACACTGACACTCGGGGTACAGGATAATGACGCTGATACTTGGGGTACAGGATAATGACACTGACACTCGGGGTACAGGATGATGACACTGACACTCCGGGTACAGGATAATGACACTGACACTCGGGGTACAGGATAATGACGCTGACACTCGGGGTACAGGATGATGACACTGACACTTGGGGTACAGGATAATGACACTGACACTCGGGGTACAGGATAATGACACTGACACTCGGGGTACAGGATAATGACACTGACACTCGGGGTACAGGATAATGACACTTGGGGTACAGGATAATGACGCTGACACTCGGGGTACAGGATAATGACACTGACACTCGGGGTACAGGATAATGACACTGACACTCGGGGTACAGGATAATGACACTGACACTCGGTGTACAGGATGATGACGCTGACACTCGGGGTACAGGATAATGACACTGACACTCGGGGTACAGGATAATGACACTTGGGGTACAGGATAATGACGCTGACACTCGGGGTACAGGATAATGACACTGACACTCGGGGTACAGGATAATGGCACTGACACTCTGGGTACAGGATAATGACGCTGACACTCGGGGTACAGGATAATGACGCTGACACTCGGGGTACAGGATAATGACGCTGACACTCTGGGTACAGGATGATGACACTGACACTGGGGGTACAGGATAATGACACTGACACTTGGGGTACAGGATAATGACGCTGACACTCGGGGTACAGGATAATGACACTGACACTCGGGGTACAGGATGATGACACTGACACTGGGGGTACAGGATAATGACACTGGGGGTACAGGATAATGACACTGACACTCGGGGTACAGGATAATGACACTGACACTCGGGGTACAGGATAATGACGCTGATACTTGGGGTACAGGATAATGACACTGACACTCGGGGTACAGGATAATGACACTGACACTCGGGGTACAGGATAATGACGCTGACACTCGGGGTACAGGATGATGACACTGACACTCGGGGTACAGGATAATGACACTGACACTCGGGGTACAGGATGATGACACTGACACTCGGGGTACAGGATAATGACACTGACACTCGGGGTACAGGATAATGACACTGACACTCGGGGTACAGGATAATGACGCTTGGGGTACAGGATGATGACGCTGACACTCGGGGTACAGGATAATGACGCTGACACTCGGGGTACAGGATAATGACCCTGACACTCGGGGTACAGGATAATGATGCTGACACTCGGGGTACAGGATAATGACACTGACACTCGGGGTACAGGATAATGACACTGACACTCGGGGTACAGGATGATGACACTGACACTCGGGGTACAGGATAATGACACTGACACTCGGGGTACAGGATAATGACACTGACACTGGGGGTACAGGATAATGACACTGACACTCTGGGTACAGGATGATGACGCTGACACTCGGGGTACAGGATAATGACACTGACACTCGGGGTACAGGATAATGACACTGACACTCGGGGTACAGGATAATGACACTGACACTCGGGGTACAGGATAATGACACTGACACTCGGGGTACAGGATGATGACACTGACACTCGGGGTACAGGATAATGACACTGACACTCGGGGTACAGGATAATGACGCTGACACTCGGGGTACAGGATAATGACACTGACACTCGGGGTACAGGATAATGACACTGACACTCGGGGTACAGGATAATGACACTGACACTCGGGGTACAGGATAATGACACTGACACTCGGGGTACAGGATAATGACACTTGGGGTACAGGATAATGACGCTGACACTCGGGGTACAGGATAATGACACTGACACTCGGGGTACAGGATAATGGCACTGACACTCGGGGTACAGGATAATGACGCTGACACTCGGGGTACAGGATAATGACGCTGACACTCGGGGTACAGGATAATGACGCTGACACTTGGGGTACAGGATGATGACACTGACACTCTGGGTACAGGATGATGACGCTGACACTCGGGGTACAGGATAATGACGCTGACACTCGGGGTACAGGATGATGACACTGACACTGGGGGTACAGGATAATGACACTGACACTCGGGGTACAGGATAATGACACTGGGGGTACAGGATAATGACACTGACACTCGGGGTACAGGATAATGACACTGACACTCGGGGTACAGGATAATGACGCTGATACTTGGGGTACAGGATAATGACACTGACACTCGGGGTACAGGATGATGACACTGACACTCCGGGTACAGGATAATGACACTGACACTCGGGGTACAGGATAATGACACTGACACTCGGGGTACAGGATGATGACGCTGACACTTGGGGTACAGGATGATGACACTGACACTTGGGGTACAGGATGATGACACTGACACTCGGGGTACAGGATAATGACGCTGACACTCGGGGTACAGGATGATGACACTGACACTTGGGGTACAGGATAATGACACTGACACTCGGGGTACAGGATAATGACACTGACACTCGGGGTACAGGATAATGACACTGACACTCGGGGTACAGGATAATGACACTTGGGGTACAGGATAATGACGCTGACACTCGGGGTACAGGATAATGACACTGACACTCGGGGTACAGGATAATGACACTGACACTCGGGGTACAGGATAATGACACTGACACTCGGTGTACAGGATGATGACGCTGACACTCGGGGTACAGGATAATGACACTGACACTCGGGGTACAGGATAATGACACTTGGGGTACAGGATAATGACGCTGACACTCGGGGTACAGGATAATGACACTGACACTCGGGGTACAGGATAATGGCACTGACACTCTGGGTACATGATAATGACGCTGACACTCGGGGTACAGGATAATGACACTGACACTCGGGGTACAGGATAATGACACTGACACTCGGGGTACAGGATAATGGCACTGACACTCGGTGTACAGGATGATGACGCTGACACTCGGGGTACAGGATAATGACACTGACACTCGGGGTACAGGATAATGACACTTGGGGTACAGGATAATGACGCTGACACTCGGGGTACAGGATAATGACACTGACACTCGGGGTACAGGATGATGACACTGACACTCGGGGTACAGGATAATGACGCTGACACTCGGGGTACAGGATAATGACACGCTGACACTCGGGGTACAGGATAATGACGCTGACACTCGGGGTACAGGATAATGACGCTGACACTCGGGGTACAGGATAATGACGCTGACACTCTGGGTACAGGATGATGACACTGACACTGGGGGTACAGGATAATGACACTGACACTTGGGGTACAGGATAATGACGCTGACACTCGGGGTACAGGATAATGACGCTGACACTCGGGGTACAGGATGATGACACTGACACTGGGGGTACAGGATAATGACACTGGGGGTACAGGATAATGACACTGACACTCGGGGTACAGGATAATGACACTGACACTCGGGGTACAGGATAATGACGCTGATACTTGGGGTACAGGATAATGACACTGACACTCGGGGTACAGGATAATGACACTGACACTCGGGGTACAGGATAATGACGCTGACACTCGGGGTACAGGATGATGACACTGACACTCGGGGTACAGGATAATGACACTGACACTCGGGGTACAGGATGATGACACTGACACTCGGGGTACAGGATAATGACACTGACACTCGGGGTACAGGATAATGACACTGACACTCGGGGTACAGGATAATGACGCTTGGGGTACAGGATGATGACGCTGACACTCGGGGTACAGGATAATGACACTGACACTCGGGGTACAGGATAATGACCCTGACACTCGGGGTACAGGATAATGATGCTGACACTCGGGGTACAGGATAATGACACTGACACTCGGGGTACAGGATGATGACACTGACACTCGGGGTACAGGATAATGACACTGACACTCTGGGTACAGGATGATGACGCTGACACTCGGGGTACAGGATAATGACACTTGGGGTACAGGATAATGACACTGACACTCTGGGTACAGGATGATGACGCTGACACTCGGGGTACAGGATAATGACACTGACACTCGGGGTACAGGATAATGACACTGACACTCGGGGTACAGGATAATGACACTGACACTCGGGGTACAGGATAATGATGCTGACACTCGGGGTACAGGATAATGACACTGACACTCGGGGTACAGGATAATGACACTGACACTCGGGGTACAGGATAATGACACTGACACTCGGGGTACAGGATAATGACACTGACACTCGGTGTACAGGATGATGACGCTGACACTCGGGGTACAGGATAATGACACTGACACTCGGGGTACAGGATGATGACACTTGGGGTACAGGATAATGACACTGACACTCGGGGTACAGGATAATGACACTTGGGGTACAGGATAATGACGCTGACACTCGGGGTACAGGATAATGACGCTGACACTCGGGGTACAGGATAATGACACTGACACTCGGGGTACAGGATAATGGCACTGACACTCTGGGTACAGGATAATGACGCTGACACTCGGGGTACAGGATAATGACGCTGACACTCGGGGTACAGGATAATGACGCTGACACTTGGGGTACAGGATGATGACACTGACACTCTGGGTACAGGATGATGACGCTGACACTCGGGGTACAGGATAATGACGCTGACACTCGGGGTACAGGATGATGACACTGACACTGGGGGTACAGGATAATGACACTGACACTCGGGGTACAGGATAATGACACTGGGGGTACAGGATAATGACACTGACACTCGGGGTACAGGATAATGACACTGACACTCGGGGTACAGGATAATGACGCTGATACTTGGGGTACAGGATAATGACACTGACACTCGGGGTACAGGATGATGACACTGACACTCCGGGTACAGGATAATGACACTGACACTCGGGGTACAGGATGATGACACTGACACTTGGGGTACAGGATAATGACACTGACACTCGGGGTACAGGATAATGACACTGACACTCGGGGTACAGGATAATGACACTGACACTCGGGGTACAGGATAATGACGCTGACACTCGGGGTACAGGATGATGACACTGACACTTGGGGTACAGGATAATGACACTGACACTCGGGGTACAGGATGATGACGCTGACACTCGGGGTACAGGATGATGACACTGACACTTGGGGTACAGGATAATGACACTGACACTCGGGGTACAGGATAATGACACTGACACTCGGGGTACAGGATAATGACACTGACACTCGGGGTACAGGATAATGACGCTGACACTCGGGGTACAGGATAATGACGCTGACGCTCGGGGTACAGGATAATGACACTGACACTCGGGGTACAGGATAATGACACTGACACTCGGGGTACATGATAATGACACTGACACTCGGGGTACAGGATGATGACACTGACACTCGGGGTACAGGATAATGACACTCGGGGTACAGGATGATGACACTGACACTCGGGGTACAGGATGATGACACTGACACTCGGGGTACAGGATGATGACACTGACACTCGGGGTACAGGATAATGACACTGACACTCGGGGTACAGGATAATGACACTGACACTTGGGGTACAGGATAATGACGCTGACACTCGGGGTACAGGATAATGACACTGACACTCGGGGTACAGGATGATGACACTGACACTCGGGGTACAGGATAATGACACTCGGGGTACAGGATGATGACACTGACACTCGGGGTACAGGATGATGACACTGACACTCGGGGTACAGGATGATGACACTGACACTCGGGGTACAGGATGATGACACTGACACTCGGGGTACAGGATAATGACACTGACACTCGGGGTACAGGATAATGACACTGACACTCGGGGTACAGGATAATGACGCTGATACTTGGGGTACAGGATAATGACACTGACACTCGGGGTACAGGATGATGACACTGACACTCGGGGTACAGGATAATGACACTGACACTCGGGGTACAGGATAATGGCACTGACACTCGGGGTACAGGATGATGACACTGACACTTGGGGTACAGGATAATGACACTGACACTCGGGGTACAGGATAATGACGCTGACACTCGGGGTACAGGATAATGACGCTGACACTCGGGGTACAGGATAATGACGCTGACACTCGGGGTACAGGATAATGACGCTGACACTCGGGGTACAGGATGATGACACTGACACTCGGGGTACAGGATGATGACGCTGACACTCGGGGTACAGGATAATGACACTGACACTCGGGGTACAGGATAATGACACTGACACTCGGGGTACAGGATAATGACACTGACACTCGGGGTACAGGATAAGGACCCTGACACTCGGGGTACAGGATGATGACACTGACACTCGGGGTACAGGATAATGACACTGACACTCGGGGTACAGGATAATGACGCTGACACTCGGGGTACAGGATAATGACGCTGACACTCGGGGTACAGGATAATGACGCTGACACTCGGGGTACAGGATAATGACGCTGACACTCGGGGTACAGGATGATGACACTGACACTCGGGGTACAGGATGATGACGCTGACACTCGGGGTACAGGATAATGACACTGACACTCGGGGTACAGGATGATGACGCTGACACTCGGGGTACAGGATGATGACACTGACACTCGGGGTACAGGATAAGGACCCTGACACTCGGGGTACAGGATAATGACACTGACACTCGGGGTACAGGATAATGACACTGACACTCTGGGTACAGGATGATGACGCTGACACTCGGGGTACAGGATAATGACGCTGACACTCGGGGTACAGGATAATGACGCTGACACTCGGGGTACAGGATAATGACACTGACACTCGGGGTACAGGATAATGACGCTGACACTCTGGGTACAGGATGATGACGCTGACACTCGGGGTACAGGATAATGACGCTGACACTTGGGGTACAGGATAATGACACTGACACTCGGGGTACAGGATAATGACACTGACACTCGGGGTACAGGATAATGACACTGACACTCGGGGTACAGGATAATGACACTGACACTCGGGGTACAGGATAATGACACTGACACTCGGGGTACAGGATAATGACACTGACACTCGGGGTACAGGATAATGACACTGACACTCGGGGTACAGGATGATGACACTGACACTCGGGGTACAGGATAATGACGCTGACACTCGGGGTACAGGATAATGACGCTGACACTCGGGGTACAGGATAATGACGCTGACACTCGGGGTACAGGATAATGACGCTGACACTCGGGGTACAGGATAATGACGCTGACACTCGGGGTACAGGATAATGACGCTGACACTCGGGGTACAGGATAATGACGCTGACACTCGGGGTACAGGATAATGACGCTGACACTCGGGGTACAGGATAATGACGCTGATACTTGGGGTACAGGATAATGACACTCGGGGTACAGGATAATGACACTGACACTCGGGGTACAGGATAATGACACTGACACTCGGGGTACAGGATGATGACACTGACACTCGGGGTACAGGATAATGACACTGACACTCGGGGTACAGGATAATGACACTGACACTCGGGGTACAGGATAATGACACTGACACTCGGGGTACAGGATAATGACACTGACACTGGGGGTACAGGATAATGACACTGACACTCGGGGTACAGGATAATGACACTGACACTCGGGGTACAGGATAATGACACTGACACTCGGGGTACAGGATAATGACACTGACACTCGGGGTACAGGATGATGACACTGACACTCGGGGTACAGGATAATTACACTGACACTCGGGGTACAGGATGATGACACTGACACTCGGGGTACAGGATGATGACACTGACACTCGGGGTACAGGATAATGGCACTGACACTCTGGGTACAGGATAATGACGCTGACACTCGGGGTACAGGATAATGACGCTGACACTCGGGGTACAGGATAATGACGCTGACACTTGGGGTACAGGATGATGACACTGACACTCTGGGTACAGGATGATGACGCTGACACTCGGGGTACAGGATAATGACGCTGACACTCGGGGTACAGGATGATGACACTGACACTGGGGGTACAGGATAATGACACTGACACTCGGGGTACAGGATAATGACACTGGGGGTACAGGATAATGACACTGACACTCGGGGTACAGGATAATGACACTGACACTCGGGGTACAGGATAATGACGCTGATACTTGGGGTACAGGATAATGACACTGACACTCGGGGTACAGGATGATGACACTGACACTCCGGGTACAGGATAATGACACTGACACTCGGGGTACAGGATGATGACGCTGACACTCGGGGTACAGGATGATGACACTGACACTCGGGGTACAGGATAATGACACTGACACTCGGGGTACAGGATAATGACACTGACACTCGGGGTACAGGATAATGACACTGACACTCGGGGTACAGGATAATGACGCTGACACTCGGGGTACAGGATGATGACACTGACACTTGGGGTACAGGATAATGACACTGACACTCGGGGTACAGGATGATGACGCTGACACTCGGGGTACAGGATGATGACACTGACACTTGGGGTACAGGATAATGACACTGACACTCGGGGTACAGGATAATGACACTGACACTCGGGGTACAGGATAATGACACTGACACTCGGGGTACAGGATAATGACGCTGACACTCGGGGTACAGGATAATGACGCTGACACTCGGGGTACAGGATAATGACACTGACACTCGGGGTACATGATAATGACACTGACACTCGGGGTACAGGATGATGACACTGACACTCGGGGTACAGGATAATGACACTCGGGGTACAGGATGATGACACTGACACTCGGGGTACAGGATGATGACACTGACACTCGGGGTACAGGATGATGACACTGACACTCGGGGTACAGGATAATGACACTGACACTCGGGGTACAGGATAATGACACTGACACTTGGGGTACAGGATAATGACGCTGACACTCGGGGTACAGGATAATGACACTGACACTCGGGGTACAGGATGACGACACTGACACTCGGGGTACAGGATAATGACACTCGGGGTACAGGATGATGACACTGACACTCGGGGTACAGGATGATGACACTGACACTCGGGGTACAGGATGATGACACTGACACTCGGGGTACAGGATGATGACACTGACACTCGGGGTACAGGATAATGACACTGACACTCGGGGTACAGGATAATGACGCTGATACTTGGGGTACAGGATAATGACACTGACACTCGGGGTACAGGATGATGACACTGACACTCGGGGTACAGGATAATGACACTGACACTCGGGGTACAGGATAATGGCACTGACACTCGGGGTACAGGATGATGACACTGACACTTGGGGTACAGGATAATGACACTGACACTCGGGGTACAGGATAATGACGCTGACACTCGGGGTACAGGATAATGACGCTGACACTCGGGGTACAGGATAATGACGCTGACACTCGGGGTACAGGATAATGACGCTGACACTCGGGGTACAGGATGATGACACTGACACTCGGGGTACAGGATGATGACGCTGACACTCGGGGTACAGGATAATGACACTGACACTCGGGGTACAGGATAATGACACTGACACTCGGGGTACAGGATAATGACACTGACACTCGGGGTACAGGATAATGACGCTGACACTCGGGGTACAGGATAATGACGCTGACACTCGGGGTACAGGATAATGACACTGACACTCGGGGTACAGGATAAGGACCCTGACACTCGGGGTACAGGATGATGACACTGACACTTGGGGTACAGGATAATGACACTGACACTCGGGGTACAGGATAATGACGCTGACACTCGGGGTACAGGATAATGACGCTGACACTCGGGGTACAGGATAATGACGCTGACACTCGGGGTACAGGATAATGACGCTGACACTCGGGGTACAGGATGATGACACTGACACTCGGGGTACAGGATGATGACGCTGACACTCGGGGTACAGGATAATGACACTGACACTCGGGGTACAGGATGATGACGCTGACACTCGGGGTACAGGATAATGACGCTGACACTCGGGGTACAGGATAAGGACCCTGACACTCGGGGTACAGGATAATGACACTGACACTCGGGGTACAGGATAATGACACTGACACTCTGGGTACAGGATGATGACGCTGACACTCGGGGTACAGGATAATGACGCTGACACTCGGGGTACAGGATAATGACGCTGACACTCGGGGTACAGGATAATGACACTGACACTCGGGGTACAGGATAATGACGCTGACACTCTGGGTACAGGATGATGACGCTGACACTCGGGGTACAGGATAATGACGCTGACACTTGGGGTACAGGATAATGACACTGACACTCGGGGTACAGGATAATGACACTGACACTCGGGGTACAGGATAATGACACTGACACTCGGGGTACAGGATAATGACACTGACACTCGGGGTACAGGATAATGACACTGACACTCGGGGTACAGGATAATGACACTGACACTCGGGGTACAGGATAATGACACTGACACTCGGGGTACAGGATGATGACACTGACACTCGGGGTACAGGATAATGACGCTGACACTCGGGGTACAGGATAATGACGCTGACACTCGGGGTACAGGATAATGACGCTGACACTCGGGGTACAGGATAATGACGCTGACACTCGGGGTACAGGATAATGACGCTGACACTCGGGGTACAGGATAATGACGCTGACACTCGGGGTACAGGATAATGACGCTGACACTCGGGGTACAGGATAATGACGCTGACACTCGGGGTACAGGATAATGACGCTGATACTTGGGGTACAGGATAATGACACTCGGGGTACAGGATAATGACACTGACACTCGGGGTACAGGATAATGACACTGACACTCGGGGTACAGGATGATGACACTGACACTCGGGGTACAGGATAATGACACTGACACTCGGGGTACAGGATAATGACACTGACACTCGGGGTACAGGATAATGACACTGACACTCGGGGTACAGGATAATGACACTGACACTGGGGGTACAGGATAATGACACTGACACTCGGGGTACAGGATAATGACACTGACACTCGGGGTACAGGATAATGACACTGACACTCGGGGTACAGGATAATGACACTGACACTCGGGGTACAGGATGATGACACTGACACTCGGGGTACAGGATAATTACACTGACACTCGGGGTACAGGATGATGACACTGACACTCGGGGTACAGGATGATGACACTGACACTCGGGGTACAGGATAATGGCACTGACACTCTGGGTACAGGATAATGACGCTGACACTCGGGGTACAGGATAATGACGCTGACACTCGGGGTACAGGATAATGACGCTGACACTTGGGGTACAGGATGATGACACTGACACTCTGGGTACAGGATGATGACGCTGACACTCGGGGTACAGGATAATGACACTGACACTCGGGGTACAGGATAATGACACTGGGGGTACAGGATAATGACACTGACACTCGGGGTACAGGATAATGACACTGACACTCGGGGTACAGGATAATGACGCTGATACTTGGGGTACAGGATAATGACACTGACACTCGGGGTACAGGATGATGACACTGACACTCCGGGTACAGGATAATGACACTGACACTCGGGGTACAGGATGATGACGCTGACACTCGGGGTACAGGATGATGACACTGACACTTGGGGTACAGGATAATGACACTGACACTCGGGGTACAGGATAATGACACTGACACTCGGGGTACAGGATAATGACACTGACACTCGGGGTACAGGATAATGACGCTGACACTCGGGGTACAGGATGATGACACTGACACTTGGGGTACAGGATAATGACACTGACACTCGGGGTACAGGATGATGACGCTGACACTCGGGGTACAGGATGATGACACTGACACTTGGGGTACAGGATAATGACACTGACACTCGGGGTACAGGATAATGACACTGACACTCGGGGTACAGGATAATGACACTGACACTCGGGGTACAGGATAATGACGCTGACACTCGGGGTACAGGATAATGACGCTGACGCTCGGGGTACAGGATAATGACACTGACACTCGGGGTACAGGATAATGACACTGACACTCGGGGTACAGGATAATGACACTGACACTCGGGGTACAGGATGATGACACTGACACTCGGGGTACAGGATAATGACACTCGGGGTACAGGATGATGACACTGACACTCGGGGTACAGGATGATGACACTGACACTCGGGGTACAGGATGATGACACTGACACTCGGGGTACAGGATAATGACACTGACACTCGGGGTACAGGATAATGACACTGACACTTGGGGTACAGGATAATGACGCTGACACTCGGGGTACAGGATAATGACACTGACACTCGGGGTACAGGATGATGACACTGACACTCGGGGTACAGGATGATGACACTGACACTCGGGGTACAGGATAATGACACTCGGGGTACAGGATGATGACACTGACACTCGGGGTACAGGATGATGACACTGACACTCGGGGTACAGGATGATGACACTGACACTCGGGGTACAGGATGATGACACTGACACTCGGGGTACAGGATAATGACACTGACACTCGGGGTACAGGATAATGACACTGACACTCGGGGTACAGGATAATGACGCTGATACTTGGGGTACAGGATAATGACACTGACACTCGGGGTACAGGATGATGACACTGACACTCGGGGTACAGGATAATGACACTGACACTCGGGGTACAGGATAATGGCACTGACACTCGGGGTACAGGATGATGACACTGACACTTGGGGTACAGGATAATGACACTGACACTCGGGGTACAGGATAATGACGCTGACACTCGGGGTACAGGATAATGACGCTGACACTCGGGGTACAGGATAATGACGCTGACACTCGGGGTACAGGATAATGACGCTGACACTCGGGGTACAGGATGATGACACTGACACTCGGGGTACAGGATGATGACGCTGACACTCGGGGTACAGGATAATGACACTGACACTCGGGGTACAGGATAATGACACTGACACTCGGGGTACAGGATAATGACACTGACACTCGGGGTACAGGATAAGGACCCTGACACTCGGGGTACAGGATGATGACACTGACACTTGGGGTACAGGATAATGACACTGACACTCGGGGTACAGGATAATGACGCTGACACTCGGGGTACAGGATAATGACGCTGACACTCGGGGTACAGGATAATGACGCTGACACTCGGGGTACAGGATAATGACGCTGACACTCGGGGTACAGGATGATGACACTGACACTCGGGGTACAGGATGATGACGCTGACACTCGGGGTACAGGATAATGACACTGACACTCGGGGTACAGGATGATGACGCTGACACTCGGGGTACAGGATAATGATGCTGACACTCGGGGTACAGGATAAGGACCCTGACACTCGGGGTACAGGATAATGACACTGACACTCGGGGTACAGGATAATGACACTGACACTCTGGGTACAGGATGATGACGCTGACACTCGGGGTACAGGATAATGACGCTGACACTCGGGGTACAGGATAATGACGCTGACACTCGGGGTACAGGATAATGACACTGACACTCGGGGTACAGGATAATGACGCTGACACTCTGGGTACAGGATGATGACGCTGACACTCGGGGTACAGGATAATGACGCTGACACTTGGGGTACAGGATAATGACACTGACACTCGGGGTACAGGATAATGACACTGACACTCGGGGTACAGGATAATGACACTGACACTCGGGGTACAGGATAATGACACTGACACTCGGGGTACAGGATAATGACACTGACACTCGGGGTACAGGATAATGACACTGACACTCGGGGTACAGGATAATGACACTGACACTCGGGGTACAGGATGATGACACTGACACTCGGGATACAGGATAATGACGCTGACACTCGGGGTACAGGATAATGACGCTGACACTCGGGGTACAGGATAATGACGCTGACACTCGGGGTACAGGATAATGACGCTGACACTCGGGGTACAGGATAATGACGCTGACACTCGGGGTACAGGATAATGACGCTGACACTCGGGGTACAGGATAATGACGCTGACACTCGGGGTACAGGATAATGACGCTGACACTCGGGGTACAGGATAATGACGCTGATACTTGGGGTACAGGATAATGACACTCGGGGTACAGGATAATGACACTGACACTCGGGGTACAGGATAATGACACTGACACTCGGGGTACAGGATGATGACACTGACACTCGGGGTACAGGATAATGACACTGACACTCGGGGTACAGGATAATGACACTGACACTCGGGGTACAGGATAATGACACTGACACTCGGGGTACAGGATAATGACACTGACACTGGGGGTACAGGATAATGACACTGACACTCGGGGTACAGGATAATGACACTGACACTCGGGGTACAGGATAATGACACTGACACTCGGGGTACAGGATAATGACACTGACACTCGGGGTACAGGATGATGACACTGACACTCGGGGTACAGGATAATTACACTGACACTCGGGGTACAGGATGATGACACTGACACTCGGGGTACAGGATGATGACACTGACACTCGGGGTACAGGATAATGACACTGACACTCGGGGTACAGGATAATGACGCTGACACTCGGGGTACAGGATGATGACGCTGACACTCGGGGTACAGGATAATGACACTGACACTCGGGGTACAGGATGATGACGCTGACACTCGGGGTACAGGATTTTAAAGGGCTTCTGTCACCCCCAAAACACACAGTTCATTCTTGGGCTTGTTAAAGTCCTTATTGGACGACTATTCCCGATATCGGGCTCTGACCTTCGTCTGTGGCTTCGTTTCATAAAAAAATCGATCTTTTAAAATATGGAAATCACTTCACTACCAGCCAGTAGGGAGTCTACTTGCTGGTGGCCCCCGCAAAAAACCGCCCCCTCCTCCTGTTGATTGACAGGACCAGCGAGCGCTCTCCTCCTCCGGCTGGCCCTGTCAGCATTTCAAATCCCGCGCCTGTCTTCATTCGACGCAGGCGCTCTGAGAGAAGGACGCTCGCCTCCTCAGCACTCCCTCAGTGCGCCTGCGCCAATGACGTCACCAAAAGAGAAGACGTCATCGGCGCAGGCGCACTGAGGAAGTGCTGAGGAGGCGAGCGTCCTTCTCTCAGAGCGCCTGCGCCGAATGAAGACAGGCGCGGGATTTGAAATGCTGACAGGGCCAGCCGGAGGAGGAGAGCGCTCGCTGGCCCTGTAAATCAACAGGACGAGGGGGCGGTTTTTTGCGGGGGCTTGTAGACTCCCTACTTACTGGTAGTGAAGTGATTTGCAGATTTTGCAGAAAACGTAGGAATCTCAGATAGCAGACGGTTTTCCCAGGATCAGGTCCGTGAGGGAGGCGACCGCCATAGCGAGGAGCGCAGGGGGCCGAGGCCATGAGATGGGCAGAGCCGGAGACAGTCGGCCCCATCACGGCCCCTTCTGGAGCGCTCAGGTCACCGGCGGAGCTATAGGGGCCCGGTCTTCTCAGACTTAGATTCACCCGAGGTTCCACTCAGTAACGTAATGGAAGACTCAGCTTTTATCCTAATATGTTACTATAGTATTACACATACTAGGGAGTGTACACGGCTATGTTACTATAGTATTACACATACTAGGGAGTGTACACGGCTATGTTACTATAGTATTACATATACTAGGGAGTGTACACGGCTATGTTACTATAGTATTACATATACTAGGGAGTGTACACGGCTATGTTACTATAGTATTACATATACTAGGGAGTGTACACTGCTATGTTACTATAGTATTACATATAGTAGGGAGTGTACACTGCTATGTTACTATAGTATTACACATAGTAGGGAGTGTACACTGCTATGTTACTATAGAATTACACATACTAGGGAGTGCACACGGCTATGTTACTATAGTATTACACATACTAGGGAGTGTACACTGCTATGTTACTATAGTATTACATATAATAAGGAGTGTACACTGCTATGTTACTATTGTATTACATATACTAGGGAGTGTACACAGCTATGTTACTATAGTATTACATATAGTAGGGAGTGTACACGGCTATGTTACTATAGTATTACATATAATAAGCAGTGTACACGGCTATGTTACTATAGTATTACATATAGTAGGGAGTGTACACGGCTATGTTACTATAGTATTACATATACTAGGGAGTGTACACGGCTATGTTACTATAGTACTACATATAGTAGGGAGTGTACACGGCTATGTTACTATAGTATTACATATACTAGGGAGTGTACACGGCTATATTACTATAGTATTACATATACTAGGGAGTGTACACAGCTATGTTACTATTATTAATGCTATAGTAACATAGCCGTGTGCACTCCCTACTATATGTAATACTATAGTAACATAGCCGTGTGCACTCCCTACTATATGTAATACTATAGTAACATAGCCGTGTACACTCCCTATTATGTGTAATACTATAGTAACATAGCCGTGTGCACTCCATACTATATGTAATACTATAGTAACATAGCAGTGTACACTCCCTAGTATATGTAATACTATAGTAACATAGCCGTGTACACTCCCCAGTATATATAATACTATAGTAACATAGCAGTGTACACTCCCTATTATATGTAATACTATAGTAACATAGCAGTGTACACTCCCTAGTATGTGTAATACTATAGTAACATAGCCGTGTACACTCCCTATTATGTGTAATACTATAGTAACATAGCCTTGTAGACTCCCTAGTATATGTGATACTATAGTAACATAGCCGTGTACACTCCCTAGTATATGTAATACTATAGTAACATAGCAGTGTACACTCCCTAGTATGTGTAATACTATAGTAACATAGCCGTGTACACTCCCTAGTATATGTAATACTATAGTAACATAGCAGTGTACACTCCCTATTATATGTAATACTATAGTAACATAGCAGTGTACACTCCCTAGTATGTGTAATACTATAGTAACATAGCCGTGTACACTCCCTATTATGTGTAATACTATAGTAACATAGCCTTGTAGACTCCCTAGTATATGTGATACTATAGTAACATAGCCGTGTACACTCCCTAGTATATGTAATACTATAGTAACTGTCACGAGTTGGAGGTCCCAGGAGAGACCACCGCGTCGTCAAGCAATAAACGGAAATCAAGTACAGACACATAAGAGTTTATTGCACAAACAGAAGCATAGAAAGCAGCATAGATAAAACATGAGCTCTATGTACAGTCAGCACAGTGGGAGAAAACCCCCACTGCGCCACTGTCTAGTAATACTCCAGAGGGGCGTGACTAAGCAACTCCTGGTTTTCACTAGAGCCCTAGATGGTAGGGTTAGACTTAGCCGCAGGAAGTTGCCAGGGTCCACTCTGGAGCGTGACCTAGACAGTGACAGCAGGAGCGAATGGACAACAGGTACCAGAAGGTACCGACGGCACATAGGCAAACATAACAGACAGGTAAATACAAAACAGGGCAAATAATAACACAAGCAGGAGTTCATGCAAGGGAGCAGGAGTGGCAATGAGCAGAGAAGGACTTGCTCCACCAGTAGTAATCTGCATGGCCTTGTCATGCCACTCTGCTGCAAAGGCTTGCTGAACACAGACATCAGAATAAACACAAAGTAACTAAAACATAACTGGCAGAACAGAAAGACAGAAAAGAGGACAGGAAAAAGGACGCAAATGAACAAGTAGGGAAACTCACAGAGCACAGACAGACAAACAGACACGGATCCCATGGGTCAGCAGCATGGGAGAGAGTAAAAACCAGGAACAGGACAGACAACACACAACAGGAGAGCTGACCCAGAACTGAGGAAAGCTCAGCCTTAGGCCTCTTTCACACGACCGTTGTGTGCACCCGTGGCCGTTGTGCCGTTTTCCGTTTTTTTTCGCGGACCCCATGACTTTCAATGGGTCCGTGGAAAAAACGGAAAATGCACCGTTTTGCAGCCGCATCCGAGATCCGTGTTTCCTGGCCGTGAAAAAAATATGACCTGTCCTATTTTTTTCACGGCCAACGGTTCACGGACCCATTCAAGTCAATGGGTCCGTGAAAGAACACGGATGCACACAAGATTGGCATCCGTGTCCGTGATCCGTGGCCGTAGGTTACTTTTTATACAGACGGATCCGAAGATCCGTCTGCATAAAAGCTTTTTCATAGCTGAGTTTTCACTCCGTGAAAACTCAGAACCGACAGTATATTCTAACACAGAAGCGTTCCCATGGTGATGGGGACGCTTCTAGTTAGAATACACTACAAACTGTGTACAAGACTGCCCCCTGCTGACTGGCAGCACCCGATCTCTTACAGGGGGCCGTGATCAGCACAATTAACCCCTTCAGGTGCGGCACCTGAATGGGTTAATTGTACTATCATATCCCCCTGTAAGAGATCAGGGCTGCCAGGCAGCAGGGGGCAGACCCTCCCCCCCTCCCCAGTTTGAATATCATTGGTGGCCAGTGCGGCCCCCCCCCCCCTATTGTAATAATAGGTTGGTGGCCAGTGCGCCCCCCCCTCCCTCTATTGTAATTATTCGTTGGTGGCACAGTGTGCGCCCCCCCCCCTCCCTCCCTCTATTGTAATTATTCGTTGGTGGCACAGTGTGCGCCCCCCCCCCCCTCCCTCCCTCTATTGTAATTATTCGTTGGTGGCACAGTGTGCGCCCCCCATCGGCCCCCCCTCCCTCTATAGCATTAACAACATTGGTGGCCAGTGTGCGGCCTCCCATCTCCCCCCCCCCCCCCATCATTGGTGGCAGCGGAGTTCCGATCGGAGTCCCAGTTTAATCGCTGGGGCTCCGATCGGTAACCATGGTAACCAGGACGCTACTACAGTCCTGGTTGCCATGGTTACTTAGCAATAGTACAATAGTAGAAGATTCATACTTACCTGCTGCTGGCTGCTGCTGCGATGTTCGTGTCCGGCCGGGAGCTCCACCTACTGGTAAGTGACAGGGTCTGTGCGGCGCATTGCTAAATGAACTGTCACTTACCAGTAGGAGGAGCTCCCGGCCGGACACGAAAATCGCAGCTCCCAGGTAAGTATGAATCTTTTACTATTGTACTATTGCTAGTAACCCGCTGCCACCAATGATCGGGGGGGGGGGGGGGGGATGGGAGGCTGCACACTGGCCACCAATGTTGTTAATGCTATAGAGGGAGGGGGGGCCGATGGGGGGCGCACACTGTGCCACCAACGATTTATTACAATAGAGGGAGGAAGGGGGAGGGGGGGCGCACACTGTGCCACCAACGATTTATTACAATAGAGGGAGGAAGGGGGGGGGCGCACACTGTGCCACCAACGAATTATTACAATAGAGGGAGGAAGGGGGGGGGCCGCACTGGCCACCAATGATATTCAAACTGGGGAGGGGGGGGGGAGGGTCTGCCCCCTGCTGCCTGGCAGCCCTGATCTCTTACAGGGGGATATGATAGTACAATTAACCCCTTCAGGTGCGGCACCTGAGGGGTTAATTGTGCTGATCACAGCCCCCTGTAAAAGTCGGGTGCTGCCAGGCAGCAGGGGGCAGTCATGTACACAGTTTGTAGTATATTCTAACTAGAAGCGTCCCCATCACCATGGGAACGCCGCTGTGTTAGAATATACTGTCGGAAATGAGGTTTCACGATCTAACTCATATCCGACAGTATATTCTAACATAGAGGCGTTCCCATGGTGATGGGGACGCTTCAAGTTAAAATATACCATCAGATTGGAGAAAACTCCGATAAAAGGGACTCCAGACTTTACATTGAAAGTCAATGGGGACGGATCCGTTTGAAATGGCACCATATTGTGTCAACGTCAAACGGATCCGTCCCCATTGACTTGCATTGTAATTCAGGACGGATCCGTTTGGCTCCGCACGGCCAGGCGGACACCAAAACGACTTTTTTTTCATGTCCGAGGATCCTCCAAAAATCAAGGAAGACCCACGGACGAAAAAACGGTCACGGATCACGGAAAAACGGGACCCCGTTTTGCGGACCGTGAAAATATACTGTCGTGTGCAATAAGCCTTATATACAGGTTCCATGGGTGCAGCAGAGAGACCACACCCATGGAGCAGACAGAGGATTAACTCCTAATAGGAATACAGGGGAGTTAACCCATACAGAACCACAAATGACACAGGAACGGAACTTCAGCGAGGAGTGCTGAACAAGCAATGACGGAAGGTCACAGCCAGAGAGAGTGGCTGTGACAGTAACATAGCCGTGTACACTCCCTATTATGTGTAATACTATAGTAACATAGGCGTGTGCACTCCATACTATATGTAATACTATAGTAACATAGCCGTGTACACTCCCTAGTATGTGTAATACTATAGTAACATAGCCGTGTACACTCCCTAGTATGTGTAATACTATAGTAACATAGGCGTGTGCACTCCATACTATATGTAATACTATAGTAACATAGCCGTGTACACTCCCTAGTATGTGTAATACTATAGTAACATAGCCGTGTACACTCCCTAGTATGTGTAATACTATAGTAACATAGCCGTGTACACTCCCTAGTATGTGTAATACTATAGTAACATAGCCGTGTACACTCCCTATTATGTGTAATTCTATAGTAACATAGCCGTGTACACTCCCTATTATGTGTAATACTATAGTAACATAGCCGTGTACACTCCCTAGTATATGTAATACTATAGTAACATAGCCGTGTACACTACCTACTATATGTAATACTATAGTAACATAGCCGTGTAGACTCCCTAGTATATGTGATACTATAGTAACATAGCCGTGTACACTCCCTAGTATGTGTAATACAATAGTAACATAGCCGTGTACACTCCCTAGTATATGTGATACTATAGTAACATAGCTGTGTACACTCCCTAGTATGTGTAATACTATGGTAACATGGCTGTGTACACTCCCTAGTATATGTAATACTATAGTAACATATCCGTGTACACTCCCTAGAATATGTAATACTATAGTAACATAGCCGTGTACACTCCCTAGTATGTGTAATACTATAGTAACATAGCCGTGTACACTCCCTAGTATGTGTAATACTATGGTAACATGGCTGTGTACACTCCCTAGTATATGTAATACTATAGTAACATATCTGTGTACACTCCCTAGAATATGTAATACTATAGTAACATAGCCGTGTACACTCCCTAGTATGTGTAATACTATAGTAACATAGCCGTGTACACTCCCTAGTATGTGTAATACTATGGTAACATGGCTGTGTACACTCCCTAGTATATGTAATACTATAGTAACATATCCGTGTTCACTCCCTAGAATATGTAATACTATAGTAACATAGCCGTGTACACTCCCTAGTATGTGTAATACTATAGTAACATAGCCGTGTACACTCCCTAGTATATATAATACTATAGTAACATAGCCGTGTACACTCCCTAGTATGTAAAATACTATAGTAACATAGCCGTGTACACTCCCTAGTATGTGTAATACTATGGTAACATGGCTGTGTACACTCCCTAGTATATGTAATACTATAGTGACATATCCGTGTACACTCCCTAGAATATGTAATACTATAGTAACATAGCAATGTACACTCCCTAGTATATGTGATACTATAGTAACATAGCTGTGTACACTCCCTAGTATGTGTAATACTATGGTAACATGGCTGTGTACACTCCCTAGTATATGTAATACTATAGTAACATATCCGTGTACACTCCCTAGAATATGTAATACTATAGTAACATAGCCGTGTACACTCCCTAGTATGTGTAATACTATAGTAACATAGCCGTGTACACTCCCTAGTATATGTAATACTATAGTAACATAGCCGTGTACACTACCTACTATATGTAATACTATAGTAACATAGCCGTGTAGACTCCCTAGTATATGTGATACTATAGTAACATAGCCGTGTACACTCCCTAGTATGTGTAATACAATAGTAACATAGCCGTGTACACTCCCTAGTATATGTGATACTATAGTAACATAGCTGTGTACACTCCCTAGTATGTGTAATACTATGGTAACATGGCTGTGTACACTCCCTAGTATATGTAATACTATAGTAACATATCCGTGTACACTCCCTAGAATATGTAATACTATAGTAACATAGCCGTGTACACTCCCTAGTATGTGTAATACTATAGTAACATAGCCGTGTACACTCCCTAGTATGTGTAATACTATGGTAACATGGCTGTGTACACTCCCTAGTATATGTAATACTATAGTAACATATCTGTGTACACTCCCTAGAATATGTAATACTATAGTAACATAGCCGTGTACACTCCCTAGTATGTGTAATACTATAGTAACATAGCCGTGTACACTCCCTAGTATGTGTAATACTATGGTAACATGGCTGTGTACACTCCCTAGTATATGTAATACTATAGTAACATATCCGTGTTCACTCCCTAGAATATGTAATACTATAGTAACATAGCCGTGTACACTCCCTAGTATGTGTAATACTATAGTAACATAGCCGTGTACACTCCCTAGTATATATAATACTATAGTAACATAGCCGTGTACACTCCCTAGTATGTAAAATACTATAGTAACATAGCCGTGTACACTCCCTAGTATGTGTAATACTATGGTAACATGGCTGTGTACACTCCCTAGTATATGTAATACTATAGTGACATATCCGTGTACACTCCCTAGAATATGTAATACTATAGTAACATAGCAATGTACACTCCCTAGTATATGTGATACTATAGTAACATAGCTGTGTACACTCCCTAGTATGTGTAATACTATGGTAACATGGCTGTGTACACTCCCTAGTATATGTAATACTATAGTAACATATCCGTGTACACTCCCTAGAATATGTAATACTATAGTAACATAGCCGTGTACACTCCCTAGTATGTGTAATACTATAGTAACATAGCCGTGTACACTCCCTAGTATGTGTAATACTATGGTAACATGGCTGTGTACACTCCCTAGTATATGTAATACTATAGTAACATATCCGTGTACACTCCCTAGAATATGTAATACTATAGTAACATAGCCGTGTACACTCCCTAGTATGTGTAATACTATAGTAACATAGCCGTGTACACTCCCTAGTATGTGTAATACTATGGTAACATGGCTGTGTACACTCCCTAGTATATGTAATACTATAGTAACATATCCGTGTACACTCCCTAGAATATGTAATACTATAGTAACATAGCCATGTACACTCCCTAGTATGTGTAATACTATAGTAACATAGCCGTGTACACTCCCTAGTATATATAATACTATAGTAACATAGCCGTGTACACTCCCTAGTATGTGTAATACTATAGTAACATAGCCGTGTACACTCCCTAGTATATATAATACTATAGTAACATAGCCGTGTACACTCCCTAGTATGTGTAATACTATGGTAACATGGCTGTGTACACTCCCTAGTATATGTAATACTATAGTAACATATCCGTGTACACTCCCTAGAATATGTAATACTATAGTAACATAGCAATGTACACTCCCTAGTATATGTGATACTATAGTAACATAGCTGTGTACACTCCCTAGTATGTGTAATACTATGGTAACATGGCTGTGTACACTCCCTAGTATATGTAATACTATAGTAACATATCCGTGTACACTCCCTAGAATATGTAATACTATAGTAACATAGCCGTGTACACTCCCTAGTATGTGTAATACTATAGTAACATAGCCGTGTACACTCCCTAGTATGTGTAATACTATAGTAACATAGCCGTGTACACTCCCTAGTATATGTAATACTATAGTAACATAGCCGTGTGCACTCCCTACTATATGTAATACTATAGTAACATAGCAATGTACACTCCCTAGTATATGTGATACTATAGTAACATAGCTGTGTACACTCCCTAGTATGTGTAATACTATGGTAACATGGCTGTGTACACTCCCTAGTATATGTAATACTATAGTAACATATCCGTGTACACTCCCTAGAATATGTAATACTATAGTAACATAGCCGTGTACACTCCCTAGTATGTGTAATACTATAGTAACATAGACGTGTACACTCCCTAGTATGTGTAATACTATAGTAACATAGCCGTGTACACTCCCTAGTATATGTAATACTATAGTAACATAGCAATGTACACTCCCTAGTATATGTGATACTATAGTAACATAGCTGTGTACACTCCCTAGTATGTGTAATACTATGGTAACATGGCTGTGTACACTCC
The DNA here is from genome assembly GCF_905171765.1 of Bufo bufo. NCBI lineage: Eukaryota > Metazoa > Chordata > Amphibia > Anura > Bufonidae > Bufo > Bufo bufo. The sequence goes on from NC_053397.1 coordinate 229,058,999, forward strand.
CTAGTATATGTAATACTATAGTAACATATCCGTGTACACTCCCTAGAATATGTAATACTATAGTAACATAGCCGTGTACACTCCCTAGTATGTGTAATACTATAGTAACATAGCCGTGTACACTCCCTAGTATGTGTAAGGCCTCTTTCACACTTGCGTTGTTGGGATCCGGCATGCACTTCCGTTGCCGGAGGTGCCCGCCGGATCCGGAAAAACGCAAGTGTACTGAAAGCATTTGAAGACGGAACCGTCTTCCAAATGCTTTCAGTGTTACTATGGCACCCAGGACGCTATTAAAGTTTGTTGAGATGTTATATTGGTTTCACTGGTAAAAATAAATAATTGAAATGGGTATATATTTGTTTTTTGTTAAGTTGCCTAATAATTATGAACAGTAATAGTCACCTGCACACACAGATATCCCCCTAAAATAGCTAAAACTAAAAACAAACTAAAAACTACTTCCAAAAATATTCAGCTTTGATATTAATGAGTTTTTTGGGTTCATTGAGAACATGGTTGTTGTTCAATAATAAAATTAATCCTCAAAAATACAACTTGCCTAATAATTCTGCACTCCCTGTATAGTAACATAGCAGTGTACATTCTCTACTATATGTAATACTATAGTAACATCGCCCCTGTATGATGGCTGCGCGGGGCCTCGCCCCTGTATGCCTGCTGTGGGGGGCCTCGTCCCTGTATGCCTGCTGTGGGGGGCCTCGCCCCTGTATGCCGGCTGTGGGGGGCCTCGTCCCTGTATGCTGGCTGTGCGGGGCCTCGCCCCCTTTATGCTGGCTGTGCGGGGCCTCGCCCCTGTATGCCTGCTGTGCGGGGCCTCGTCCCTGTATGCTGGCTGTGCGGGGCCTCCCCCCTGTATGCCTGCTGTGGGGGGCCTCGCCCCTGTATGCCTGCTGTGGGGGGCTTCGTCCCTGTATGCCTGCTGTGGGGGGCCTCGCCCCCTGTATGCCTGCTGTGGGGGGCCTCGTCCCTGTATGCTGGCTGTGCTGGGCCTCGCCCCCTGTATGCCGGCTGTGCGGGGCCTCGCCCCCTTTATGCTGGCTGTGGGGGGCCTCGCCCCCTTTATGCTGGCTGTGCGGGGCCTCGCCCCTGTATGCCTGCTGTGGGGGGCCTCGCCCCTGTATGCCTGCTGTGGGGGGCCTCGCCCCTGTATGCTGGCTGTGCGGGGCCTCGCCCCCTGTATGCCTGCTGTGGGGGGCCTCGCCCCTGTATGCCTGCTGTGCGGGGCCTCGCCCCCTGTATGCTGGCTGTGCGGGGCCTCGCCCCCTTTATGCTGGCTGTGCGGGGCCTCGCCCCTGTATGCCTGCTGTGGGGGGCCTCGCCCCTGTATGCCTGCTGTGGGGGGCCTCGCCCCTGTATGCCTGCTGTGCGGGGCCTCGCCCCTGTATGCCTGCTGTGGGGGGCCTCGCCCCTGTATGCCTGCTGTGGGGGGCCTCGTCCCTGTATGCTGGCTGTGCGGGGCCTCGCCCCCTGTATGCCTGCTGTGGGGGGGCTTCGTCCCTGTATGCCTGCTGTGCGGGGCCTCGCCCCTGTATGCCTGCTGTGGGGGGCCTCGCCCCTGTATGACTGCTGTGGGGGGCCTCGCCCCTGTATGCCTGCTGTGGGGGGTCTCGTCCCTGTATGCTGGCTGTGCGGGGCCTCGCCCCTGTATGCCTGCTGTGGGGGGCCTCGCCCCTGTATGCCTGCTGTGCGGGGCCTCGCCCCCTGTATGCTGGCTGTGCGGGGCCTCGCCCCCTTTATGCTGGCTGTGCGGGGCCTCGCCCCTGTATGCCTGCTGTGGGGGGCCTCGCCCCTGTATGCTGGCTGTGCGGGGCCTCGCCCCCTGTATGCCTGCTGTGGGGGGCCTCGCCCCTGTATGCCTGCTGTGGGGGGCCTCGTCCCTGTATGCTGGCTGTGCGGGGCCTCGCCCCCTGTATGCCTGCTGTGGGGGGCCTCGCCCCTGTATGCCTGCTGTGGGGGGCCTCGCCCCCTGTATGCCTGCTGTGCGGGGCCTCGCCCCCTGTATGCCGGCTGTGCGGGGCCTCACCCCCTTTATGCTGGCTGTGCGGGGCCTCGCCCCTGTATGCCTGCTGTGGGGGGCCTCGCCCCTGTATGCCTGCTGTGGGGGGCCTCGTCCCTGTATGCTGGCTGTGCGGGGCCTCGCCCCCTGTATGCCTGCTGTGGGGGGCCTCGCCCCTGTATGCCTGCTGTGGGGGGCCTCGTCCCTGTATGCTGGCTGTGCGGGGCCTCGCCCCCTGTATGCTGGCTGTGCGGGGCCTCCCCCCTGTATGCCTGCTGTGGGGGGCCTCGCCCCTGTATGCCTGCTGTGGGGGGCCTCGTCCCTGTATGCTGGCTGTGCTGGGCCTCGCCCACTTTATGCTGGCTGTGCGGGGCCTCGCCCCTTTATGCCTGCTGTGGGGGGCCTCGCCCCTGTATGCCTGCTGTGGGGGGCCTCGCCCCTGTATGCCGGCTGTGCGGGGCCTCGCCCCCTGTATGCCTGCTGTGGGGGGCCTCGCCCCTGTATGCCTGCTGTGCGGGGCCTCGCCCCCTGTATGCCGGCTGTGCGGGGCCTCGCCCCCTTTATTCTGGCTGTGCGGGGCCTCGCCCCTGTATGCCTGCTGTGGGGGGCCTCGCCCCTGTATGCCTGCTATGGGGGGCCTCGTCCCTGTATGCTGGCTGTGCGGGGCCTCGCCCCCTGTATGCCTGCTGTGGGGGGCCTCGTCCCTGTATGCCTGCTGTGGGGGGCCTCGTCCCTGTATGCTGGCTGTGCGGGGCCTCGCCCCCTTTATTCTGGCTGTGCGGGGCCTCGCCCCTGTATGCCTGCTGTGGGGGGCCTCGCCCCTGTATGCCTGCTATGGGGGGCCTCGTCCCTGTATGCCTGCTGTGCGGGGCCTCGCCCCCTGTATGCCTGCTGTGGGGGGCCTCGTCCCTGTATGCCTGCTGTGGGGGGCCTCGCCCCTGTATGCTGGCTGTGCGGGGCCTCGCCCCCTGTATGCCTGCTGTGGGGGGGCCTCGTCCCTGTATGCCTGCTGTGCGGGGCCTCGCCCCCTGTATGCCGGCTGTGCGGGGCCCCGCCCCCTGTATGCTGGCTGTGCGGGGCCTCGCCCCCTGTATGCTGGCTGTGCGGGGCCTCGCCCCCTTTATGCTGGCTGTGCGGGGCCTCGCCCCCTGTATGCCGGCTGTGCGGGGCCTCGCCCCCTTTATGCCGGCTGTGCGGGGCCTCGCCCCCTTTATGCTGGCTGTGCGGGGCCTCGCCCCTGTACGCTGGCTGTGTCAGGTCAGCAGCCTGAAGTCATTTAACTCTTTAATTCAGACCGCCCAGGTGTCCCTCTTTTTGAGGACTAGATTTTGATTATTACATTTACGATATTGACCCAGATGGGTTCCTCCGGTTCCTTTCCGGATATTAGACGCCGCCTTGTGGATTATTTCATTATTTGATGCAGTTGGGATCTTAGACATTTCTATTTAGATATGGAGGAAACATGGAGCGTTTACACAATGAACCCTAAGTGTCCCTGCTGGACCGTCCAAAAAGTTAGGGGGCATGGCTTAAATCCCACTTTTTGTGCCCATCTGCTGTTATTGCCTCTTTCCCCTGATTTCCCTTAAAGGGGTCCTCTCACTTCAGCAGTTTTGATCATCCAGCAGTGGTGGCCGTGCTTGCGCACAATAGGAAAAAGCGTCCGCCTATGTGCGCTCCCATGGTCCCGGCCACCAGAGAGGCTGATACTTTTTTCTATTGTGCGCAAGCACGACCACCACTGCTGGATTTCAGGGTGGTCGTAACCATGGAAACGAGCAGTGTATAATGTGATGGAAAAATGAATCCAGCCAAGGAAGCGACATGGAGAATCCCAATACATTAGGAAGAGCCTGTGTTAAAGCAGCCCATTGGGTGGTAATAAAAGACACGTTAGAAAGTCCTAAAACCCTGGTTTGATGGTCCATTCCGAGTGTTGTTGACCACATGCACAGTGAAGCTCAAAGGAAAGCATAATTGGATGGATTTCAAGGAAGTGTTGAGACTGGTTTTCCCTTGTGTGACTGTTGATCATGACTCAAAAGAATATGGAAAATTGTATGAAAACATTGATCCAGAAAATCAGGAGCATTGATGACCTCCAGTCCCCCCCATATAATGTCAACGCCGGTTAGGGAAAGATCATCTGACTTCCCCGTGCTCAAATCCAGTGTCACGGGAGGTTGTTCGCTAGGAATGACTTGTCGTGGAAGCTGGTGAAGAGGAGGCGGAGCATTGGGACAGATGGTTAGGTTTAGGGAGAGAATGAAATTCAAGGGGGGACTGTTAAAGATGTGTGAATTTTATTCTATATTTTTTGTATATCAAGTTTAATGAGTTAAACTTTTTCTACTCCAAGTGCCTCCCCCCCCATCCCTCTCTTTGTTTCAAGGCTGGAGAGAAGAGGGGGGGGGGGGCAAAGAGCTGGGCTGTAAGAAGTGTCTGATTTCTCATCTTCTTGCAGGTGTCCCATAGAGTGTGGTAGACATGCGTAAACCAATCAAATGGCTTGATGATATATATTATTCACTGCCTATAGAGAAGCACCTCTTTGAAGTGTCACATATGACGTATGCAGTATTATTGTTAGAATAGAAGCCATTCCAAAATGGTAACGAGATGTTTACATTAGTTCACATTCCAAAGTGGTATTCACTGCGCAGATGCAGGTGTAATATCTCCTCTCTCTTATCTCTTCTTCCTTTTTGACCAATGAAACAATGTTTAAGCCTCAGTGAGGACTGCCCTCTTCTGAAGATGTATAATACGGCTTACCTGATTTAAATAAAGTTAGAGATTGCTTTGACCAACTTCTGTGTCAGTGTTCAGTCTCTCAGCCACGCGTGGATATTAACCCCTGGGGGGGTACATTGATCCAGAAAACCAGAGTGTATCTAAAATGCCCTAATTTAGGGCTGCTTTAACACCTGGTATTAATCTTCTCTACATGATAAATGCCACTTGCTGAAGGGAGAGGACCCCTTTAAGGGAAATCAGGGGAAAGAGGCAATAACAGCAGATGGGCACAAAAAGTGGGATTTAAGCCACGCCCCCAACTTTCTGGGCGGTCCAGGAGGGACACTTAGGGTTCATTGTGTCAGAGATCCATCTGTCCTGCGTATCTATACATGTCAATAGTCTTCTCTTACAAAATGGCGCTAAAATAATCTGACAATAGAGATTTCTAAGATCCCAACCGCATCAAATCTAATATATAAAGCTGAGTGTGTGTCCGCTAAAGAAATCCGCACCGTCACCTTTACAATCACGATATTCGGCGCACAGGTACATCAGGTGTCCGGGAAGGTTTTAGACCGGGTCTCGGCTCTCTAGGACGTACCGTTCCCGAGATATTCCCAAGAAATGCATTAGCCAATAGAAGCCTGGTCACATGACCCTTATCAGCCAATAGAAGCTCGCAGGTCCTCCAGTCTCCACATACAGTTTTACTCCAGGTTTCCATAACAACCCAGCCATTTATCTTCACTGCAGTAGGAGAGCTTTAAGGAAATCAGTCACCAGGATAACCGCTATTGCAGTGAAGCCCTGGCCTCATAGCACTTAGTACCTGATTTCCAGATGGGCCTTTGTTCAAGGAATAGATTTTTTTATCCTCTGAAAATCCAGTTTATTTGATATGCAAATGAGCCAGTAAGGTGCCCAGAGGGGCGTCACCCTTGCAGGAAGGAGCCCAGACACGCTCCCTGCCACCATGTGCCCACCCTCAAAAGACTTAAAACCCCGCCCCCATGTCCCACTAAGCCACACCCCTGATCTGGTTAGGCCCCTCCCACACCTGAGCCAACGGGGATTAAAAAAATGAAGGTAAAAATCAACTTCTAGGTCCAGCTAAGCCACGCCCATATCTGGTTAGGCCACACCCCCTCCACTCCTCAGCCGACAGGGATTTAAAAAATGAAGGTAAAAAACATCCTCTGCCAGCTGCAGGGGTGGGAGGAAGGGCGACTTTCTGCCTGCAGCTGTCATGGATGGTGCTGCAGAAAACAAGAAGTAACAAATAAAGATCCGACTGACTTGATCCCAAACTAAGGAACACAAGGGTGAGCCCTATAAAAGCCCTAGAGCTCTCCCTGACTGCTCAGCCCATGCAAAGATCTCAATGATAGAAAGTTGCATGTCCACGTACCTCGACTGAGTGACACCTGAAAACCCTATAATAGTGAGGGGACACGACCACCGGCTCCCTGCACTTAATACGGACGGAGTCAGGGTCACCTAGAATCAAGCCAACAGGAAAACACAAATACAGAAATAGACTTATCTGAGGAACCAGCAGTTGCAACATCTAGCAGTGAAACCAGTCCAGGAAGTAGTATAAACCGCAAGGTGAGGCAGTATGGGAGGAGATATATAGGGAGGCAATCACTGCTAATAGATGACAGCTGGGAGAGGGAGGAGAGATGTCAAAGCGAAACAAAAGAACATCATGCAGGAGGTACTGAAGAACGTCTGCCAGAACTCCTCAGAGAACTGGCGGTGACAGCAGCTCATGCCCAGACAGCACGGTGCTGCTGTCTGAGAGTGAGCTGTTCAAAAGGACACGCCCCCGATCCAGTAAAGGCCACTGTTAAGGAGGCGGGCCCCTGTGGAGGTCACTGTTAAATGGGAAGGCTGCTGTAAAGGTCAAAGTTAAGGGGGTGGGGTGCTGTGGAGGTCCAATTTTAAGGTACGGGGAACTGTGTGTGGGGAGGGGGGGGGGGGGTCAGTGTTAAGGGGTAGGGTGCTGTAGAGGTCACTGTTTTGAGGGTGGGGGGCTGTAGAGGTCACTGTTTTGGGGGCGGGGTACTGTAGAGGTCACTGTTTTGGGGGTGAGGGGCTGTAGAGGTCACTGTTTTGGGGGCGGGGTGCTGTAGAGGTCACTGTTTTGAGGGTGGGGGGCTGTAGAGGTCACTGTTTTGGGGGTGGGGTGCTGTAGAGGTCACTGTTTTGGGGGTGGGGTGCTGTAGAGGTCACTGTTTTGAGGGTGGGGGGCTGTAGAGGTCACTGTTTTGAGGGGGGGCTGTAGAGGTCACAGTTTTGGGGGCGGGGGGCTGTAGAGGTCACTGTTTTGGGGCGGGGTGCTGTAGAGGTCACTGTTTTGGGGGTGGGGGGCTGTAGAGGTCACTGTTTTGAGGGCGGGGTGCTGTAGAGGTCATTGTTTTGAGGGCGGGGTGCTGTAGAGGTCACTGTTTTGAGGGTGGGGGGCTGTAGAGGTCACTGTTTTGAGGGTGGGGTGCTGTAGAGGTCACTGTTTTAAAGGCGGGGGGCTGTAGAGGTCACTGTTTTGAGGGCGGGGGGCTGTAGAGGTCACTGTTTTGAGGGCGGGGGTGCTGTAGAGGTCACTGTTTTGGGTGCGGGGTGCTTTAGAGGTCACTGTTTTGAGGATGGGGGGCTGTAGAGGTCACTGTTTTGAGGGCGGGGTGCTGTAGAGGTCACTGTTTTGGGGGGGGGGGGGCTGTAGAGGTCACTGTTATGGGGGGGGGGGTGCTGTAGAGGTCACTGTTTTGGGGGCGGGGTGCTGTAGAGGTCACTATTTTAGGGGTGGGGGGCTGTAGAGGTCACTGTTTTGAGGGCGGGGGGCTGTAGAGGTCACTGTTTTAAAGGCGGGGTGCTGTAGAGGTCACTGTTTTGAGGGCGGGGTGCTGTAGAGGTCACTGTTATGAGGGTGGGGGGCTGTAGAGGTCACTGTTTTGAGGGTGGAGTGCTGTACAGGTCACTGTTTTGAGGGCGGGGGGCTGTAGAGGTCACTGTTTTGGGGGCGGGGTGCTGTAGAGGTCACTGTTATGAGGGTGGGGGGCTGTAGAGGTCACTGTTTTGAGGGTGGAGTGCTGTACAGGTCACTGTTTTGAGGGCGGGGGGCTGTAGAGGTCACTGTTTTGGGGGCGGGGTGCTGTAGAGGTCACTGTTTTGGGGGTGGGGGGCTGTAGAGGTCACTGTTTTGAGGGCGGGGGGCTGTAGAGGTCACTGTTTTGAGGGCGGGGTGCTGTAGAGGTCACTGTTTTGAGGGCGGGGTGCTGTAGAGGTCACTGTTATGAGGGCGGGGTGCTGTAGAGGTCACTGTTTTGAGGGCGGGGTGCTGTAGAGGTCACTGTTATGAGGGTGGGGGGGCTGTAGAGGTCACTGTTTTGAGGGTGGAGTGCTGTAGAGGTCACTGTTTTGAGGGCGGGGGGCTGTAGAGGTCACTGTTTTGAGGGTGGGGGGCTGTAGAGGTCACTGTTTTGGGGGCGGGGTACTGTAGAGGTCACTGTTTTGGGGGGGGGGGGGGCTGTAGAGGTCACTGTTTTGGGGGTGGGGGGCTGTAGAGGTCACTGTTTTGGGGGTGGGGGGCTGTAGAGGTCACTATTTTTGGGGCGGGGTGCTGTAGAGGTCACTGTTTTGGGGGTGGGGGGCTGTAGAGGTCACTGTTTTGAGGGCGGGGGGCTGTAGAGGTCACTGTTTTGAGGGCGGGGGGCTGTAGAGGTCACTGTTTTGAGGGGGGGGTGCTGTAGAGGTCACTGTTTTGAGGGCGGGGGGCTGTAGAGGTCACTGTTTTGAGGGCGGGGGGCTGTAGAGGTCACTGTTTTGAGGGCGGGGTGCTGTAGAGGTCACTGTTTTTGGGGGGCGGGGTGCTGTAGGGGTCACTGTTTTGGGGGCGGGGGGCTGTAGAGGTCACTTGCATCCCTGGATCTGATGAAAGCTGTAATGGCACCGGACGGGGTTAAAAGCAGAGTGTGCTTGGCGTGCACGCTGACCTGCGCTCCCTGGACTTTGTGTGGCTGTCATGGCCCATAACAGGTAGGTACTAGTGTTAGGGACCACTCCATAGAGGCGACCTTGACGTGGTGAGGGGCTTATTACGCTTTGGCCAAAATGTACACCAATGTCTCATCCAGCATGGAGGCAGGGCAGAATGCCGGATGCAGAGTGCGATCACATTTGTATTTTCCGTTTGTATATGTATTTCGCCATAGTGATCTGCACCTACAGACAGGTTGTGCGGACTCAACCCCCCACATTTTTTCACTGTTTTGAAATAGCGGAAATATCCCCGAGCGAAGCCGCGTTCTTCAGCTAGTAATGAAATTATCTACAAGACGGCGTCTGATATCCGGAGAGGAACCGTGAATGTAATAATGGAATTCTATACCTCAGATCAATAAAAGGGTCAGAGGGGACTTGGGAGGTTTAGGCCCCGCCCCAGTCTCTGTACCCGGTCACGCCCCCAGTCTCTGTACCCAGCTCCGCCCCTACAAATATGTAGCTGACTCCACCCCCTCTACAGGCTGCTACGGTATGTACTTGGCCTCATCCCCTATACGGCATTTGAAGTACCTAGCCCCGCCTTCTCTATCTACAGGACGTCCTCCTGTGACCGCTGGCCCCGCCCCTTGCACCGGCTCGTCTCCAGCGCGGCTATTACTTACCTGACAGCCCATAGTTACGGGGGCGGGGCCTAATGTTTCCGGGGCGTTCCGCCGCACAGCGTCTCCTGACAGTGTAGTCCGAGCTGCGCTCCGGTGATGACGGCTGTGCTGAGAGACGGGACTACAACTCCCGGCGTGCACTGCGTCACCGCCGGCGCGGGAACTTAGAAGAGATACACGGCTGTTCTGACCGAAACTGATATGTGTGGCCCCTCCGCAGGATGGTAAGAGCCCCAGCTACGGGATACAGTACGCGTCATCCCGGACACTAAGATACGACTTCCCCCGTTTTATAGTATGTCCCCGGACACTGACCCCCCCCCCCCCTCCGCGTTATTATACATTATGGTATGTCCCCGGACACTAGTGGTCTGGACCCCCCCCCCCCCCTGTTTTATGGTATGTCCCCGGACACTGACCCCCCTCCGCGTTATACATTATGGTATGTCTCCGGACACTATGGTCAGACCCCCCCTCCTCATTATACATTATGGTATGTCCCTGGACACTATGGTCTGGACCCCCCCCCCCCCCCCTGTTTTATGGTATGTCCCTGGACACTATGGTCAGGACCAACCCCCTGATTTATGGTATGTCTCCGGACCCCCCCCCCCCCTCCTCGTTATACATTATGGTATGTCCCCGGACACTATGGGTCAGGACCCCCCATTACACATTATGGTATGTCCCCGGACACTATGGTCAGGACCCCCGTTATACATTATGGTATTCCCCGTACACTATAGTCAGGACCCCCCCCCCATTATACATTATGGTATGTCCCCGGACACTATGGTCAGGACCCCACATTATACATTATGGTATGTCCTAGGACACTATGGTCAGGACCCCCCGTTATACATTATGTATGTCCCCGTACACTATAGTCAGTGACCCCCCCCCCCATTATACATTATGGTATGTCCCCGTACACTATGGTCAGGACCCCCGTTATACATTATGGTATGTCCCCAGACACTATAGTCAGGACCCCCCCCCATTAACATTATGGTATGTCCTAGGACACTATGGTCAGGACACCCCCCCATTATACATTATGGTATGTTCCCCGGACGCTATGGTCAGGACCCCCCCCATTATACATTATGGTATGTCCCAGGAC
>NC_053397.1:229069747-229149887 GCF_905171765.1 Bufo bufo
TCAGAGGAGAGGATGACTGTAGGACAGGAGAATACAGTCTATTGCCCCCTGTTATCAGCCATTTCAGGGCAGAGGATGACTGTAGGACAGGAGAATACAGTCTATTGCCCCCTGTTATCAGCCATTTCAGGGGAGAGGATGACTGTAGGACAGGAGAATACAGTCTATTGCTCCCTGTTATCAGCCATTTCAGGGGAGAGGATGACTGTAGGACAGGAGAATACAATCTATTGCCCCCTGTTATCAGCCATTTCAGAGGAGAGGATGACTGTAGGACAGGAGAATACAGTCTATTGCCTCCTGTTATCAGCCATTTCAGGGGGGAGGATGACTGTAGGACCGGAGAATACAATCTATTGCCCCCTGTTATCAGCCATTTCAGGGGAGAGGATGACTGTAGGACAGGAGAATACAGTCTATTGCCTCCTGTTATCAGCCATTTCAGGGGAGAGGATGACGGTAGGACAGGAGAATACAGTCTATTGCTCCCTGTTATCAGCCATTTCAGGGGAGAGGATGACTGTAGGACAGGAGAATACAGTCTATTGCCTCTTGTTATCAGCCATTTCAGGGGGGAGGATGACTGTAGGACAGGAGAATACAATCTATTGCCCCATGTTATCAGCCATTTCAGGGCAGAGGATGACTGTAGGACAGGAGAATACAATCTGTTGCCCCCTGTTATCAGCCATTTCAGGGGACAGGATGACTGTAGGACAGGAGAATACAGTCTATTACCCCCTGTTATCAGCCATTTCAGGGGAGAGGATGACTGTAGGACAGGAGAATACAATCTATTGCCCCCTGTTATCAGACATTTCAGAGGAGAGGATGACTGTAGGACAGGAGAATACAGTCTATTGCTCCCCGTTATCAGCCATTTCAGGGGGGAGGATGACTGTAGGACAGGAGAATACAGTCTATTGCTCCCTGTTATCAGCCATTTCAGGGGAGAGGATGACTGTAGGACAGGAGAATACAGTCTATTGCCTCCTGTTATCAGCCATTTCAGGGGGGAGGATGACTGTAGGACAGGAGAATACAGTCTATTTCCCCCTGTTATCAGCCATTTCAGGGGAGAGGATGACTGTAGGACAGGGGAATACAGTCTATTGCTCCCCGTTATCAGCCATTTCAGGGGAGAGGATGACTGTAGGACAGGAGAATACAGTCTATTGCTCCTTGTTATCAGCCATTTCAGGGGAGAGGATGACTGTAGGACAGGAGAATACAGTCTATTGCCTCCTGTTATCAGCCATTTCAGGGGGGAGGATGACTGTAGGACAGGAGAATACAATCTATTGCCCCCTGTTATCAGCCATTTCAGGGGAGAGGATGACTGTAGGACAGGAGAATACAGTCTATTGCCCCCTGTTATCAGCCATTTCAGGGGAGAGGATGACTGTAGGACAGGAGAATACAGTCTATTGCCCCCTGTTATCAGCCATTTCAGGGGAGAGGATGACTGTAGGACAGGAGAATACAGTATATTGCTCCCCGTTATCAGCCATTTCAGGGGGGAGGATGACTGTAGGACAGGAGAATACAGTCTATTGCTCCCTGTTATCAGCCATTTCAGGGGAGAGGATGACTGTAGGACAGGAGAATACAGTCTATTGCCTCCTGTTATCAGCCATTTCAGGGGGGAGGATGACTGTAGGACAGGAGAATACAATCTATTGCCCCATGTTATCAGCCATTTCAGGGGAGAGGATGACTGTAGGACAGGAGAATACAATCTATTGCCCCCTGTTATCAGCCATTTCAGGGGAGAGGATGACTGTAGGACAGGAGAATACAATCTATTGCCCCCTGTTATCAGCCATTTCAGGGGGGAGGATGACTGTAGGACAGAAGAATACAGTCTATTGTCCCCTGTTATCAGCCATTTCAGGGGAGAGGATGACTGTAGGACAGGAGAATACAGTCTATTGCCCCCTGTTATCAGCCATTTCAGGGGAGAGGATGACTGTAGGACAGGAGAATACAGTCTATTGCCCCCTGTTATCAGCCATTTCAGGGGAGAGGATGACTGTAGGACAGGAGAATACAGTCTATTGCCCCCTGTTATCAGCCATTTCAGGGGAGAGGATGACTGTAGGACAGGAGAATACAGTCTATTGCCCCCTGTTATCAGCCATTTCAGGGGGGAGGATGACTGTAGGACAGGAGAATACAGTCTATTGCCCCCTGTTATCAGCCATTTCAGGGCAGAGGATGACTGTAGGACAGGAGAATACAGTCTATTGCCCCCTGTTATCAGCCATTTCAGGGGAGAGGATGACTGTAGGACAGGAGAATACAGTCTATTGCTCCCTGTTATCAGCCATTTCAGGGGAGAGGATGACTGTAGGACAGGAGAATACAATCTATTGCCCCCTGTTATCAGCCATTTCAGGGAAGAGGATGACTGTAGGACAGGAGAATACAGTCTATTGCCCCCTGTTATCAGCCATTTCAGGGGAGAGGATGACTGTAGGACAGGAGAATACAGTCTATTGCCCCCTGTTATCAGCCATTTCAGGGGAGAGGATGACTGTAGGACAGGAGAATACAGTCTATTGCCTCCTGTTATCAGCCATTTCAGGGGGGAGGATGACTGTAGGACAGGAGAATACAATCTATTGCCCCCTGTTATCAGCCATTTCCGAGGAGAGGATGACTGTAGGACAGGAGAATACAGTCTATTGCTCCCTGTTATCAGCCATTTCAGGGGGGAGGATGACTGTAGGACAGGAGAATACAGTCTATTGCTCCCTGTTATCAGCCATTTCAGGGGAGAGGATGACTGTAGGACAGGAGAATACAGTCTATTGCCTCCTGTTATCAGCCATTTCAGGGGGGAGGATGACTGTAGGACAGGAGAATACAGTCTATTTCCCCCTGTTATCAGCCATTTCAGGGGAGAGGATGACTGTAGGACAGGGGAATACAGTCTATTGCTCCCTGTTATCAGCCATTTCAGGGGAGAGAATGACTGTAGGACAGGAGAATACAGTCTATTGCCTCCTGTTATCAGCCATTTCAGGGGGGAGGATGACTGTAGGACAGGAGAATACAATCTATTGCCCCCTGTTATCAGCCATTTCAGAGGAGAGGATGACTGTAGGACAGGAGAATACAGTCTATTGCCCCCTGTTATCAGCCATTTCAGGGGAGAGGATGACTGTAGGACAGGAGAATAGTCTATTGCCCCCTGTTATCAGACATTTCAGGGGAGAGGATGACTGTAGGACAGGAGAATACAGTCTATTGCCTCCTGTTATCAGCCATTTCAGGGGGGAGGATGACTGTAGGACAGGAGAATACAATCTATTGCTGCCTGTTATCAGACATTTCAGGGGAGAGGATGACTGTAGGACAGGAGAATACAGTCTATAGCTCCCTGTTATCAGCCATTTCAGGGGAGAGGATGACTGTAGGACAGGAGAATACAGTCTATTGCCCCCTGTTATCAGACATTTCAGGGGAGAGGATGACTGTAGGACAGGAGAATACAGTCTATTGCTCCCTGTTATCAACCATTTCAGGGGAGAGGATGACTGTAGGACAGGAGAATACAGTCTATTGCCCCCTGTTATCAGCCATTTCAGGGGAGAGGATGACTGTAGGACAGGAGAATACAGTCTATTGCTCCCTGTTATCAGCCATTTCAGGGGAGAGGATGACTGTAGGACAGGAGAATACAATCTATTGCCCCCTGTTATCAGCCATTTCAGGGGAGAGGATGACTGTAGGACAGGAGAATACAATCTATTGCCCCCTGTTATCAGCCATTTCAGGGGGGAGGATGACTGTAGGACAGGAGAATACAGTCTATTGCCCCCTGTTATCAGCCATTTCAGGGGGGAGGATGACTGTAGGACAGGGGAATACAGTCTATTGCCCCCTGTTATCAGCCATTTCAGAGGAGAGGATGACTGTAGGACAGGAGAATACAGTCTATTGCCTCCTGTTATCAGCCATTTCAGGGGGGAGGATGACTGTAGGACCGGAGAATACAATCTATTGCCCCCTGTTATCAGCCATTTCAGGGGAGAGGATGACTGTAGGACAGGAGAATACAGTCTATTGCCTCCTGTTATCAGCCATTTCAGGGGAGAGGATGACTGTAGGACAGGAGAATACAATCTATTGCCCCCTGTTATCAGCCATTTCAGGAGAGAGGATGACTGTAGGACAGGAGCATACAGTCTATTGCCCCCTGTTATCAGCCATTTCAGGGGAGAGGATGACTGTAGGACAGGAGAATACAGTCTATTGCCCCCTGTTATCAGCCATTTCAGAGGAGAGGATGACTGTAGGACAGGAGAATACAGACTATTGCCCCCTGTTATCAGCCATTTCAGGGGAGAGGATGACTGTAGGACTGGAGAATACAGTCTATTGCCCCCTGTTATCCGCCATTTCAGGGGAGAGGATGACTGTAGGACAGGAGAATACAGTCTATTGCCCCCTGTTATCAGACATTTCAGGGGAGAGGATGACTGTAGGACAGGAGAATACAGTCTATTGCTCCCTGTTATCAGCCATTTCATGGGAGAGGATGACTGTAGGACAGGAGAATACAGTCTATTGCTCCCTGTTATCAGCCATTTCAGGGGAGAGGATGACTGTAGGACAGGAGAATACAGTCTATTGATCCCTGTTATCAGCCATTTCAGGGGAGAGGATGACTGTAGGACATGAGAATACAGTCTATTGCCCCCTGTTATCAGCCATTTCAGGGGAGAGGATGACTGTAGGACAGGAGAATACAGTCTATTGATCCCTGTTATCAGCCATTTCAGGGGAGAGGATGACTGTAGGACAGGAGAATACAGTCTATTGTCCCCTGTTATCAGCCATTTCAGGGGAGATGACTGTAGGACAGGAGAATACAATCTATTGCCCCCTGTTATCAGCCATTTCAGGGGAGAGGATGACTGTAGGACAGGAGAATACAATCTATTGCTCCCTGTTATCAGCCATTTCAGCGGAGAGGATGACTGTAGGACAGGAGAATACAGTCTATTGCCCCCTGTTATCAGCCATTTCAGGGGGAGGATGATTGTAGGACAGGAGAATACAGTCTATTGCTCCCTGTTATCAGCCATTTCAGGGGAGAGGATGACTGTAGGACAGGAGAATACAGTCTATTGCCTCCTGTTATCAGCCATTTCAGGGGGGAGGATGACTGTAGGACAGGAGAATACAATCTATTGCCCCATGTCATCAGCCATTTCAGGGGGAGGATGACTGTAGGACAGGAGAATACAATCTGTTGCCCCCTGTTATCAGCCATTTCAGGGGACAGGATGACTGTAGGACAGGAGAATACAGTCTATTACCCCCTGTTATCAGCCATTTCAGGGGAGAGGATGACTGTAGGACAGGAGAATACCATCTATTGCCCCCTGTTATCAGACATTTCAGAGGAGAGGATGACTGTAGGACAGGAGAATACAGTCTATTGCTCCCTGTTATCAGCCATTTCAGGGGAGAGGATGACTGTAGGACAGGAGAATACAGTCTATTGCCTCCTGTTATCAGCCATTTCAGGGGGGAGGATGACTGTAGGACAGGAGAATACAGTCTATTTCCCCCTGTTATCAGCCATTTCAGGGGAGAGGATGACTGTAGGACAGGGGAATACAGTCTATTGCTCCCCGTTATCAGCCATTTCAGGGGAGAGGATGACTGTAGGACAGGAGAATACAGTCTATTGCCCCCTGTTATCAGCCATTTCAGAGGAGAGGATGACTGTAGGACAGGAGAATACAGTCTATTGCCCCCTGTTATCAGCCATTTCAGGGGAGAGGATGACTGTAGGACAGGAGAATACAGTCTATTGCCCCCTGTTATCAGCCATTTCAGGGGAGAGGATGACTGTAGGACAGGAGAATACAGTATATTGCTCCCCGTTATCAGCCATTTCAGGGGGGAGGATGACTGTAGGACAGGAGAATACAGTCTATTGCTCCCTGTTATCAGCCATTTCAGGGGAGAGGATGACTGTAGGACAGGAGAATACAGTCTATTGCCTCCTGTTATCAGCCATTTCAGGGGGGAGGATGACTGTAGGACAGGAGAATACAATCTATTGCCCCATGTTATCAGCCATTTCAGGGGGGAGGATGACTGTAGGACAGGAGAATACAATCTATTGCCCCCTGTTATCAGCCATTTCAGGGGAGAGGATGACTGTAGGACAGGAGAATACAGTCTATTGCCCCCTGTTATCAGCCATTTCAAGGGAGAGGATGACTGTAGGACAGGAGAATACAATCTATTGCCCCCTGTTATCAGCCATTTCAGGGGAGAGGATGACTGTAGGACAGGAGAATACAGTCTATTGCCTCCTGTTATCAGCCATTTCAGGGGAGAGGATGACTGTAGGACAGGAGAATACAGTCTATTGCTCCCTGTTATCAGCCATTTCAGGGGAGAGGATGACTGTAGGACAGGAGAATACAGTCTATTGCCCCCTGTTATCAGCCATTTCAGGGGAGAGGATGACTGTAGGACAGGAGAATACAGTCTATTGCCCCCTGTTATCAGCCATTTCAGGGGAGAGGATGACTGTAGGACAGGAGAATACAATCTATTGCTCCCTGTTATCAGCCATTTCAGGAGAGAGGATGACTGTAGGACAGGAGATTACAGTCTATTACTCCCTGTTATCAGCCATTTCAGGAGAGAGGATGACTGTAGGACAGGAGATTACAGTCTATTACTCCCTGTTATCAGCCATTTCAGGGGAGAGGATGACTGTAGGACAGGAGAATACAGTCTATTGCCCCCTGTTATCAGCCATTTCAGGGGAGAGGATGACTGTAGGACAGGTGAATACAGTCTATTGCCCCCTGTTATCAGCCATTTCAGGGGAGAGGATGACTGTAGGACAGGAGAATACAGTCTATTGCCCCCTGTTATCAGCCATTTCAGGGGAGAGGATGACTGTAGGAAAGGAGAATACAATCTATTGCCCCCTGTCATCAGCCATTTCAGGGCAGAGGATGACTGTAGGACAGGAGAATACAATCTATTGCCCCCTGTTATCAGCCATTTCAGAGGAGAGGATGACTGTAGGACAGGAGAATACAGTCTATTGCCCCCTGTTATCAGCCATTTCAGGGGGGAGGATGACTGTAGGACAGGAGAATACAGTCTATTTGTCCCTGTTATCAGCCATTTCAGGGGAGAGGATGACTGTAGGACAGGAGAATACAGTCTATTGTCCCTGTTATCAGCCATTTCAGGGGAGAGGATGACTGTAGGACAGGAGAATACAGTCTATTGCTCCTCGTTATCAGCCATTTCAGGGGAGAGGATGACTGTAGGACAGGAGAATACAGTCTATTGCCCCCTGTTATCAGCCATTTCAGGGGAGAGGATGACTGTAGGACAGGAGAATACAGTCTATTGCCTCCTGTTATCAGCCATTTCAGGGGGGAGGATGACTGTAGGACAGGAGAATACAATCTATTGCCCCATGTTATCAGCCATTTCAGGGGGGAGGATGACTGTAGGACAGGAGAATACAATCTATTGCCCCCTGTTATCAGCCATTTCAGGGGAGAGGATGACTGTAGGACAGGAGAATACAGTCTATTGCCCCCTGTTATCAGACATTTCAGGGGAGAGGATGACTGTAGGACAGGAGAATACAGTCTATTGCCTCCTGTTATTAGCCATTTCAGGGGGGAGGATGACTGTAGGACAGGAGAATACAATCTATTGCCCCCTGTTATCAGCCATTTCAGGGGAGAGGATGACTGTAGGACAGGAGAATACAATCTATTGCTGCCTGTTATCAGACATTTCAGGGGAGAGGATGACTGTATTACAGGAGAATACAGTCTATTGCCTCCTGTTATCAGCCATTTCAGGGGGGAGGATGACTGTAGGACAGGAGAATACAGTCTATTTCCCCCTGTTATCAGCCATTTCAGGGGAGAGGATGACTGTAGGACAGGGGAATACAGTCTATTGCTCCCCGTTATCAGCCATTTCAGGGGAGAGGATGACTGTAGGACAGGAGAATACAGTCTATTGCTCCCTGTTATCAGCCATTTCAGGGGAGAGGATGACTGTAGGACAGGAGAATACAGTCTATTGCCTCCTGTTATCAGCCATTTCAGGGGGGAGGATGACTGTAGGACAGGAGAATACAATCTATTGCCCCCTGTTATCAGCCATTTCAGAGGAGAGGATGACTGTAGGACAGGAGAATACAGTCTATTGCCCCCTGTTATCAGCCATTTCAGGGGAGAGGATGACTGTAGGACAGGAGAATACAGTCTATTGCCCCCTGTTATCAGCCATTTCAGGGGAGAGGATGACTGTAGGACAGGAGAATACAGTATATTGCTCCCCGTTATCAGCCATTTCAGGGGGGAGGATGACTGTAGGACAGGAGAATACAGTCTATTGCTCCCTGTTATCAGCCATTTCAGGGGAGAGGATGACTGTAGGACAGGAGAATACAGTCTATTGCCTCCTGTTATCAGCCATTTCAGGGGGGAGGATGACTGTAGGACAGGAGAATACAGTCTATTGCCTCCTGTTATCAGCCATTTCAGGGGAGAGGATGACTGTAGGACAGGAGAATACAGTCTATTGCCCCCTGTTATCAGCCATTTCAGGGGAGAGGATGACTGTAGGACAGGAGAATACAATCTATTGCCCCATGTTATCAGCCATTTCAGGGGAGAGGATGACTGTAGGACAGGAGAATACAATCTATTGCCCCCTGTTATCAGCCATTTCAGGGGAGAGGATGACTGTAGGACAGGAGAATACAATCTATTGCCCCCTGTTATCAGCCATTTCAGGGGGGAGGATGACTGTAGGACAGGAGAATACAGTCTATTGCCCCCTGTTATCAGCCATTTCAGGGGGGAGGATGACTGAAGGACAGGGGAATACAGTCTATTGCCCCCTGTTATCAGCCATTTCAGGGGAGAGGATGACTGTAGGACAGGAGAATACAGTCTATTGCCCCCTGTTATCAGCCATTTCAGGGGAGAGGATGACTGTAGGACAGGAGAATACAGTCTATTGCCCCCTGTTATCAGCCATTTCAGGGGAGAGGATGACTGTAGGACAGGAGAATACAGTCTATTGCCCCCTGTTATCAGCCATTTCAGGGGAGAGGATGACTGTAGGACAGGAGAATACAGTCTATTGCCCCCTGTTATCAGCCATTTCAGGGGGGAGGATGACTGTAGGACAGGAGAATACAGTCTATTGCCCCCTGTTATCAGCCATTTCAGGGCAGAGGATGACTGTAGGACAGGAGAATACAGTCTATTGCCCCCTGTTATCAGCCATTTCAGGGGAGAGGATGACTGTAGGACAGGAGAATACAGTCTATTGCTCCCTGTTATCAGCCATTTCAGGGGAGAGGATGACTGTAGGACAGGAGAATACAGTCTATTGCCCCCTGTTATCAGCCATTTCAGGGGAGAGGATGACTGTAGGACAGGAGAATACAGTCTATTGCCCCCTGTTATCAGCCATTTCAGGGGAGAGGATGACTGTAGGACAGGAGAATACAGTATATTGCTCCCCGTTATCAGCCATTTCAGGGGGGAGGATGACTGTAGGACAGGAGAATACAGTCTATTGCTCCCTGTTATCAGCCATTTCAGGGGAGAGGATGACTGTAGGACAGGAGAATACAGTCTATTGCCTCCTGTTATCAGCCATTTCAGGGGGGAGGATGACTGTAGGACAGGAGAATACAGTCTATTGCCTCCTGTTATCAGCCATTTCAGGGGAGAGGATGACTGTAGGACAGGAGAATACAGTCTATTGCCCCCTGTTATCAGCCATTTCAGGGGAGAGGATGACTGTAGGACAGGAGAATACAATCTATTGCCCCATGTTATCAGCCATTTCAGGGGAGAGGATGACTGTAGGACAGGAGAATACAATCTATTGCCCCCTGTTATCAGCCATTTCAGGGGAGAGGATGACTGTAGGACAGGAGAATACAATCTATTGCCCCCTGTTATCAGCCATTTCAGGGGGGAGGATGACTGTAGGACAGGAGAATACAGTCTATTGCCCCCTGTTATCAGCCATTTCAGGGGGGAGGATGACTGAAGGACAGGGGAATACAGTCTATTGCCCCCTGTTATCAGCCATTTCAGGGGAGAGGATGACTGTAGGACAGGAGAATACAGTCTATTGCCCCCTGTTATTAGCCATTTCAGGGGAGAGGATGACTGTAGGACAGGAGAATACAGTCTATTGCCCCCTGTTATCAGCCATTTCAGGGGAGAGGATGACTGTAGGACAGGAGAATACAGTCTATTGCCCCCTGTTATCAGCCATTTCAGGGGAGAGGATGACTGTAGGACAGGAGAATACAGTCTATTGCCCCCTGTTATCAGCCATTTCAGGGGGGAGGATGACTGTAGGACAGGAGAATACAGTCTATTGCCCCCTGTTATCAGCCATTTCAGGGCAGAGGATGACTGTAGGACAGGAGAATACAGTCTATTGCCCCCTGTTATCAGCCATTTCAGGGGAGAGGATGACTGTAGGACAGGAGAATACAGTCTATTGCTCCCTGTTATCAGCCATTTCAGGGGAGAGGATGACTGTAGGACAGGAGAATACAATCTATTGCCCCCTGTTATCAGC
Organism: Bufo bufo; assembly: GCF_905171765.1. Taxonomy (NCBI): domain Eukaryota; kingdom Metazoa; phylum Chordata; class Amphibia; order Anura; family Bufonidae; genus Bufo; species Bufo bufo. The sequence continues at coordinate 229,080,383 of NC_053397.1, forward strand.
CATTTCAGGGGAGAGGATGACTGTAGGACAGGAGAATACAGTCTATTGCCCCCTGTTATCAGCCATTTCAGGGGAGAGGATGACTGTAGGACAGGAGAATACAGTCTATTGCCCCCTGTTATCAGCCATTTCAGGGGAGAGGATGACTGTAGGACAGGAGAATACAGTCTATTGCCTCCTGTTATCAGCCATTTCAGGGGGGAGGATGACTGTAGGACAGGAGAATACAATCTATTGCCCCCTGTTATCAGCCATTTCAGAGGAGAGGATGACTGTAGGACAGGAGAATACAGTCTATTGCTCCCCGTTATCAGCCATTTCAGGGGGGAGGATGACTGTAGGACAGGAGAATACAGTCTATTGCTCCCTGTTATCAGCCATTTCAGGGGAGAGGATGACTGTAGGACAGGAGAATACAGTCTATTGCCTCCTGTTATCAGCCATTTCAGGGGGGAGGATGACTGTAGGACAGGAGAATACAGTCTATTTCCCCCTGTTATCAGCCATTTCAGGGGAGAGGATGACTGTAGGACAGGGGAATACAGTCTATTGCTCCCTGTTATCAGCCATTTCAGGGGAGAGAATGACTGTAGGACAGGAGAATACAGTCTATTGCCTCCTGTTATCAGCCATTTCAGGGGGGAGGATGACTGTAGGACAGGAGAATACAATCTATTGCCCCCTGTTATCAGCCATTTCAGAGGAGAGGATGACTGTAGGACAGGAGAATACAGTCTATTGCCCCCTGTTATCAGCCATTTCAGGGGAGAGGATGACTGTAGGACAGGAGAATACAGTCTATTGCCCCCTGTTATCAGACATTTCAGGGGAGAGGATGACTGTAGGACAGGAGAATACAGTCTATTGCCTCCTGTTATCAGCCATTTCAGGGGGGAGGATGACTGTAGGACAGGAGAATACAATCTATTGCTGCCTGTTATCAGACATTTCAGGGGAGAGGATGACAGTAGGACAGGAGAATACAGTCTATTGCTCCCTGTTATCAGCCATTTCAGGGGAGAGGATGACTGTAGGACAGGAGAATACAGTCTATTGCCCCCTGTTATCAGCCATTTCAGGGGAGAGGATGACTGTAGGACAGGAGAATACAGTCTATTGCTCCCTGTTATCAGCCATTTCAGGGGAGAGGATGACTGTAGGACAGGAGAATACAGTCTATTGATCCCTGTTATCAGCCATTTCAGGGGAGAGGATGACTGTAGGACAGGAGAATACAGTCTATTGATCCCTGTTATCAGCCATTTCAGGGGAGAGGATGACTGTAGGACAGAAGAATACAGTCTATTGTCCCCTGTTATCAGCCATTTCAGGGGGAGGATGACTGTAGGACAGGAGAATACAGTCTATTGCTCCCTGTTATCAGCCATTTCAGGGGAGAGGATGACTGTAGGACATGAGAATACAGTCTATTGCCCCCTGTTATCAGCCATTTCAGGGGGAGGATGACTGTAGGACAGGAGAATACAGTCTATTGCTCCCTGTTATCAGCCATTTCAGGGGAGAGGATGACTGTAGGACAGGAGAATACAGTCTATTGCCTCCTGTTATCAGCCATTTCAGGGGGGAGGATGACTGTAGGACAGGAGAATACAATCTATTGCCCCATGTTAACAGCCATTTCAGGGGGAGGATGACTGTAGGACAGGAGAATACAATCTGTTGCCCCCTGTTATCAGCCATTTCAGGGGACAGGATGACTGTAGGACAGGAGAATACAGTCTATTGCCCCCTGTTATCTGCCATTTCAGGGGAGAGGATGACTGTAGGACAGGAGAATACAGTCTATTACCCCCTGTTATCAGCCATTTCAGGGGAGAGGATGACTGTAGGACAGGAGAATACAATCTATTGCCCCCTGTTATCAGACATTTCAGAGGAGAGGATGACTGTAGGACAGGAGAATACAGTCTATTGCCCCCTGTTATCAGCCATTTCAGGGCAGAGGATGACTGTAGGACAGGAGAATACAGTCTATTGCCCCCTGTTATCAGCCATTTCAGGGGAGAGGATGACTGTAGGACAGGAGAATACAGTCTATTGCTCCCTGTTATCAGCCATTTCAGGGGAGAGGATGACTGTAGGACAGGAGAATACAATCTATTGCCCCCTGTTATCAGCCATTTCAGAGGAGAGGATGACTGTAGGACAGGAGAATACAGTCTATTGCCTCCTGTTATCAGCCATTTCAGGGGGGAGGATGACTGTAGGACCGGAGAATACAATCTATTGCCCCCTGTTATCAGCCATTTCAGGGGAGAGGATGACTGTAGGACAGGAGAATACAGTCTATTGCCTCCTGTTATCAGCCATTTCAGGGGAGAGGATGACGGTAGGACAGGAGAATACAGTCTATTGCTCCCTGTTATCAGCCATTTCAGGGGAGAGGATGACTGTAGGACAGGAGAATACAGTCTATTGCCTCCTGTTATCAGCCATTTCAGGGGGGAGGATGACTGTAGGACAGGAGAATACAATCTATTGCCCCATGTTATCAGCCATTTCAGGGCAGAGGATGACTGTAGGACAGGAGAATACAATCTGTTGCCCCCTGTTATCAGCCATTTCAGGGGACAGGATGACTGTAGGACAGGAGAATACAGTCTATTACCCCCTGTTATCAGCCATTTCAGGGGAGAGGATGACTGTAGGACAGGAGAATACAATCTATTGCCCCCTGTTATCAGACATTTCAGAGGAGAGGATGACTGTAGGACAGGAGAATACAGTCTATTGCTCCCCGTTATCAGCCATTTCAGGGGGGAGGATGACTGTAGGACAGGAGAATACAGTCTATTGCTCCCTGTTATCAGCCATTTCAGGGGAGAGGATGACTGTAGGACAGGAGAATACAGTCTATTGCCTCCTGTTATCAGCCATTTCAGGGGGGAGGATGACTGTAGGACAGGAGAATACAGTCTATTTCCCCCTGTTATCAGCCATTTCAGGGGAGAGGATGACTGTAGGACAGGGGAATACAGTCTATTGCTCCCCGTTATCAGCCATTTCAGGGGAGAGGATGACTGTAGGACAGGAGAATACAGTCTATTGCTCCTTGTTATCAGCCATTTCAGGGGAGAGGATGACTGTAGGACAGGAGAATACAGTCTATTGCCTCCTGTTATCAGCCATTTCAGGGGGGAGGATGACTGTAGGACAGGAGAATACAATCTATTGCCCCCTGTTATCAGCCATTTCAGAGGAGAGGATGACTGTAGGACAGGAGAATACAGTCTATTGCCCCCTGTTATCAGCCATTTCAGGGGAGAGGATGACTGTAGGACAGGAGAATACAGTCTATTGCCCCCTGTTATCAGCCATTTCAGGGGAGAGGATGACTGTAGGACAGGAGAATACAGTATATTGCTCCCCGTTATCAGCCATTTCAGGGGGGAGGATGACTGTAGGACAGGAGAATACAGTCTATTGCTCCCTGTTATCAGCCATTTCAGGGGAGAGGATGACTGTAGGACAGGAGAATACAGTCTATTGCCTCCTGTTATCAGCCATTTCAGGGGGGAGGATGACTGTAGGACAGGAGAATACAATCTATTGCCCCATGTTATCAGCCATTTCAGGGGAGAGGATGACTGTAGGACAGGAGAATACAATCTATTGCCCCCTGTTATCAGCCATTTCAGGGGAGAGGATGACTGTAGGACAGGAGAATACAATCTATTGCCCCCTGTTATCAGCCATTTCAGGGGGGAGGATGACTGTAGGACAGAAGAATACAGTCTATTGTCCCCTGTTATCAGCCATTTCAGGGGAGAGGATGACTGTAGGACAGGAGAATACAGTCTATTGCCCCCTGTTATCAGCCATTTCAGGGGAGAGGATGACTGTAGGACAGGAGAATACAGTCTATTGCCCCCTGTTATCAGCCATTTCAGGGGAGAGGATGACTGTAGGACAGGAGAATACAGTCTATTGCCCCCTGTTATCAGCCATTTCAGGGGAGAGGATGACTGTAGGACAGGAGAATACAGTCTATTGCCCCCTGTTATCAGCCATTTCAGGGGGGAGGATGACTGTAGGACAGGAGAATACAGTCTATTGCCCCCTGTTATCAGCCATTTCAGGACAGAGGATGACTGTAGGACAGGAGAATACAGTCTATTGCCCCCTGTTATCAGCCATTTCAGGGGAGAGGATGACTGTAGGACAGGAGAATACAGTCTATTGCTCCCTGTTATCAGCCATTTCAGGGGAGAGGATGACTGTAGGACAGGAGAATACAATCTATTGCCCCCTGTTATCAGCCATTTCAGGGAAGAGGATGACTGTAGGACAGGAGAATACAGTCTATTGCCCCCTGTTATCAGCCATTTCAGGGGAGAGGATGACTGTAGGACAGGAGAATACAGTCTATTGCCCCCTGTTATCAGCCATTTCAGGGGAGAGGATGACTGTAGGACAGGAGAATACAGTCTATTGCCTCCTGTTATCAGCCATTTCAGGGGGGAGGATGACTGTAGGACAGGAGAATACAATCTATTGCCCCCTGTTATCAGCCATTTCCGAGGAGAGGATGACTGTAGGACAGGAGAATACAGTCTATTGCTCCCCGTTATCAGCCATTTCAGGGGGGAGGATGACTGTAGGACAGGAGAATACAGTCTATTGCTCCCTGTTATCAGCCATTTCAGGGGAGAGGATGACTGTAGGACAGGAGAATACAGTCTATTGCCTCCTGTTATCAGCCATTTCAGGGGGGAGGATGACTGTAGGACAGGAGAATACAGTCTATTTCCCCCTGTTATCAGCCATTTCAGGGGAGAGGATGACTGTAGGACAGGGGAATACAGTCTATTGCTCCCTGTTATCAGCCATTTCAGGGGAGAGAATGACTGTAGGACAGGAGAATACAGTCTATTGCCTCCTGTTATCAGCCATTTCAGGGGGGAGGATGACTGTAGGACAGGAGAATACAATCTATTGCCCCCTGTTATCAGCCATTTCAGAGGAGAGGATGACTGTAGGACAGGAGAATACAGTCTATTGCCCCCTGTTATCAGCCATTTCAGGGGAGAGGATGACTGTAGGACAGGAGAATAGTCTATTGCCCCCTGTTATCAGACATTTCAGGGGAGAGGATGACTGTAGGACAGGAGAATACAGTCTATTGCCTCCTGTTATCAGCCATTTCAGGGGGGAGGATGACTGTAGGACAGGAGAATACAATCTATTGCTGCCTGTTATCAGACATTTCAGGGGAGAGGATGACTGTAGGACAGGAGAATACAGTCTATAGCTCCCTGTTATCAGCCATTTCAGGGGAGAGGATGACTGTAGGACAGGAGAATACAGTCTATTGCCCCCTGTTATCAGACATTTCAGGGGAGAGGATGACTGTAGGACAGGAGAATACAGTCTATTGCTCCCTGTTATCAACCATTTCAGGGGAGAGGATGACTGTAGGACAGGAGAATACAGTCTATTGCCCCCTGTTATCAGCCATTTCAGGGGAGAGGATGACTGTAGGACAGGAGAATACAGTCTATTGCTCCCTGTTATCAGCCATTTCAGGGGAGAGGATGACTGTAGGACAGGAGAATACAATCTATTGCCCCCTGTTATCAGCCATTTCAGGGGAGAGGATGACTGTAGGACAGGAGAATACAATCTATTGCCCCCTGTTATCAGCCATTTCAGGGGGGAGGATGACTGTAGGACAGGAGAATACAGTCTATTGCCCCCTGTTATCAGCCATTTCAGGGGGGAGGATGACTGTAGGACAGGGGAATACAGTCTATTGCCCCCTGTTATCAGCCATTTCAGAGGAGAGGATGACTGTAGGACAGGAGAATACAGTCTATTGCCTCCTGTTATCAGCCATTTCAGGGGGGAGGATGACTGTAGGACCGGAGAATACAATCTATTGCCCCCTGTTATCAGCCATTTCAGGGGAGAGGATGACTGTAGGACAGGAGAATACAGTCTATTGCCTCCTGTTATCAGCCATTTCAGGGGAGAGGATGACTGTAGGACAGGAGAATACAATCTATTGCCCCCTGTTATCAGCCATTTCAGGAGAGAGGATGACTGTAGGACAGGAGCATACAGTCTATTGCCCCCTGTTATCAGCCATTTCAGGGGAGAGGATGACTGTAGGACAGGAGAATACAGTCTATTGCCCCCTGTTATCAGCCATTTCAGAGGAGAGGATGACTGTAGGACAGGAGAATACAGACTATTGCCCCCTGTTATCAGCCATTTCAGGGGAGAGGATGACTGTAGGACTGGAGAATACAGTCTATTGCCCCCTGTTATCCGCCATTTCAGGGGAGAGGATGACTGTAGGACAGGAGAATACAGTCTATTGCCCCCTGTTATCAGACATTTCAGGGGAGAGGATGACTGTAGGACAGGAGAATACAGTCTATTGCTCCCTGTTATCAGCCATTTCATGGGAGAGGATGACTGTAGGACAGGAGAATACAGTCTATTGCTCCCTGTTATCAGCCATTTCAGGGGAGAGGATGACTGTAGGACAGGAGAATACAGTCTATTGATCCCTGTTATCAGCCATTTCAGGGGAGAGGATGACTGTAGGACATGAGAATACAGTCTATTGCCCCCTGTTATCAGCCATTTCAGGGGAGAGGATGACTGTAGGACAGGAGAATACAGTCTATTGATCCCTGTTATCAGCCATTTCAGGGGAGAGGATGACTGTAGGACAGGAGAATACAGTCTATTGTCCCCTGTTATCAGCCATTTCAGGGGAGATGACTGTAGGACAGGAGAATACAATCTATTGCCCCCTGTTATCAGCCATTTCAGGGGAGAGGATGACTGTAGGACAGGAGAATACAATCTATTGCTCCCTGTTATCAGCCATTTCAGCGGAGAGGATGACTGTAGGACAGGAGAATACAGTCTATTGCCCCCTGTTATCAGCCATTTCAGGGGAGAGGATGACTGTAGGACAGGAGAATACAGTCTATTGCCCCCTGTTATCAGCCATTTCAGGGGAGAGGATGACTGTAGGACAGGAGAATACAGTCTATTGCCCCCTGTTATCAGCCATTTCAGGGGAGAGGATGACTGTAGGACAGGAGAATACAGTCTATTGCCCCCTGTTATCAGCCATTTCAGGGGGGAGGATGACTGTAGGACAGGAGAATACAGTCTATTGCCCCCTGTTATCAGCCATTTCAGGGCAGAGGATGACTGTAGGACAGGAGAATACAGTCTATTGCCCCCTGTTATCAGCCATTTCAGGGGAGAGGATGACTGTAGGACAGGAGAATACAGTCTATTGCTCCCTGTTATCAGCCATTTCAGGGGAGAGGATGACTGTAGGACAGGAGAATACAATCTATTGCCCCCTGTTATCAGCCATTTCAGGGAAGAGGATGACTGTAGGACAGGAGAATACAGTCTATTGCCCCCTGTTATCAGCCATTTCAGGGGAGAGGATGACTGTAGGACAGGAGAATACAGTCTATTGCCCCCTGTTATCAGCCATTTCAGGGGAGAGGATGACTGTAGGACAGGAGAATACAGTCTATTGCCTCCTGTTATCAGCCATTTCAGGGGGGAGGATGACTGTAGGACAGGAGAATACAATCTATTGCCCCCTGTTATCAGCCATTTCCGAGGAGAGGATGACTGTAGGACAGGAGAATACAGTCTATTGCTCCCCGTTATCAGCCATTTCAGGGGGGAGGATGACTGTAGGACAGGAGAATACAGTCTATTGCTCCCTGTTATCAGCCATTTCAGGGGAGAGGATGACTGTAGGACAGGAGAATACAGTCTATTGCCTCCTGTTATCAGCCATTTCAGGGGGGAGGATGACTGTAGGACAGGAGAATACAGTCTATTTCCCCCTGTTATCAGCCATTTCAGGGGAGAGGATGACTGTAGGACAGGGGAATACAGTCTATTGCTCCCTGTTATCAGCCATTTCAGGGGAGAGAATGACTGTAGGACAGGAGAATACAGTCTATTGCCTCCTGTTATCAGCCATTTCAGGGGGGAGGATGACTGTAGGACAGGAGAATACAATCTATTGCCCCCTGTTATCAGCCATTTCAGAGGAGAGGATGACTGTAGGACAGGAGAATACAGTCTATTGCCCCCTGTTATCAGCCATTTCAGGGGAGAGGATGACTGTAGGACAGGAGAATAGTCTATTGCCCCCTGTTATCAGACATTTCAGGGGAGAGGATGACTGTAGGACAGGAGAATACAGTCTATTGCCTCCTGTTATCAGCCATTTCAGGGGGGAGGATGACTGTAGGACAGGAGAATACAATCTATTGCTGCCTGTTATCAGACATTTCAGGGGAGAGGATGACTGTAGGACAGGAGAATACAGTCTATAGCTCCCTGTTATCAGCCATTTCAGGGGAGAGGATGACTGTAGGACAGGAGAATACAGTCTATTGCCCCCTGTTATCAGACATTTCAGGGGAGAGGATGACTGTAGGACAGGAGAATACAGTCTATTGCTCCCTGTTATCAACCATTTCAGGGGAGAGGATGACTGTAGGACAGGAGAATACAGTCTATTGCCCCCTGTTATCAGCCATTTCAGGGGAGAGGATGACTGTAGGACAGGAGAATACAGTCTATTGCTCCCTGTTATCAGCCATTTCAGGGGAGAGGATGACTGTAGGACAGGAGAATACAATCTATTGCCCCCTGTTATCAGCCATTTCAGGGGAGAGGATGACTGTAGGACAGGAGAATACAATCTATTGCCCCCTGTTATCAGCCATTTCAGGGGGGAGGATGACTGTAGGACAGGAGAATACAGTCTATTGCCCCCTGTTATCAGCCATTTCAGGGGGGAGGATGACTGTAGGACAGGGGAATACAGTCTATTGCCCCCTGTTATCAGCCATTTCAGAGGAGAGGATGACTGTAGGACAGGAGAATACAGTCTATTGCCTCCTGTTATCAGCCATTTCAGGGGGGAGGATGACTGTAGGACCGGAGAATACAATCTATTGCCCCCTGTTATCAGCCATTTCAGGGGAGAGGATGACTGTAGGACAGGAGAATACAGTCTATTGCCTCCTGTTATCAGCCATTTCAGGGGAGAGGATGACTGTAGGACAGGAGAATACAATCTATTGCCCCCTGTTATCAGCCATTTCAGGAGAGAGGATGACTGTAGGACAGGAGCATACAGTCTATTGCCCCCTGTTATCAGCCATTTCAGGGGAGAGGATGACTGTAGGACAGGAGAATACAGTCTATTGCCCCCTGTTATCAGCCATTTCAGAGGAGAGGATGACTGTAGGACAGGAGAATACAGACTATTGCCCCCTGTTATCAGCCATTTCAGGGGAGAGGATGACTGTAGGACTGGAGAATACAGTCTATTGCCCCCTGTTATCCGCCATTTCAGGGGAGAGGATGACTGTAGGACAGGAGAATACAGTCTATTGCCCCCTGTTATCAGACATTTCAGGGGAGAGGATGACTGTAGGACAGGAGAATACAGTCTATTGCTCCCTGTTATCAGCCATTTCATGGGAGAGGATGACTGTAGGACAGGAGAATACAGTCTATTGCTCCCTGTTATCAGCCATTTCAGGGGAGAGGATGACTGTAGGACAGGAGAATACAGTCTATTGATCCCTGTTATCAGCCATTTCAGGGGAGAGGATGACTGTAGGACATGAGAATACAGTCTATTGCCCCCTGTTATCAGCCATTTCAGGGGAGAGGATGACTGTAGGACAGGAGAATACAGTCTATTGATCCCTGTTATCAGCCATTTCAGGGGAGAGGATGACTGTAGGACAGGAGAATACAGTCTATTGTCCCCTGTTATCAGCCATTTCAGGGGAGATGACTGTAGGACAGGAGAATACAATCTATTGCCCCCTGTTATCAGCCATTTCAGGGGAGAGGATGACTGTAGGACAGGAGAATACAATCTATTGCTCCCTGTTATCAGCCATTTCAGCGGAGAGGATGACTGTAGGACAGGAGAATACAGTCTATTGCCCCCTGTTATCAGCCATTTCAGGGGGAGGATGATTGTAGGACAGGAGAATACAGTCTATTGCTCCCTGTTATCAGCCATTTCAGGGGAGAGGATGACTGTAGGACAGGAGAATACAGTCTATTGCCTCCTGTTATCAGCCATTTCAGGGGGGAGGATGACTGTAGGACAGGAGAATACAATCTATTGCCCCATGTCATCAGCCATTTCAGGGGGAGGATGACTGTAGGACAGGAGAATACAATCTGTTGCCCCCTGTTATCAGCCATTTCAGGGGACAGGATGACTGTAGGACAGGAGAATACAGTCTATTACCCCCTGTTATCAGCCATTTCAGGGGAGAGGATGACTGTAGGACAGGAGAATACCATCTATTGCCCCCTGTTATCAGACATTTCAGAGGAGAGGATGACTGTAGGACAGGAGAATACAGTCTATTGCTCCCTGTTATCAGCCATTTCAGGGGAGAGGATGACTGTAGGACAGGAGAATACAGTCTATTGCCTCCTGTTATCAGCCATTTCAGGGGGGAGGATGACTGTAGGACAGGAGAATACAGTCTATTTCCCCCTGTTATCAGCCATTTCAGGGGAGAGGATGACTGTAGGACAGGGGAATACAGTCTATTGCTCCCCGTTATCAGCCATTTCAGGGGAGAGGATGACTGTAGGACAGGAGAATACAGTCTATTGCCCCCTGTTATCAGCCATTTCAGAGGAGAGGATGACTGTAGGACAGGAGAATACAGTCTATTGCCCCCTGTTATCAGCCATTTCAGGGGAGAGGATGACTGTAGGACAGGAGAATACAGTCTATTGCCCCCTGTTATCAGCCATTTCAGGGGAGAGGATGACTGTAGGACAGGAGAATACAGTATATTGCTCCCCGTTATCAGCCATTTCAGGGGGGAGGATGACTGTAGGACAGGAGAATACAGTCTATTGCTCCCTGTTATCAGCCATTTCAGGGGAGAGGATGACTGTAGGACAGGAGAATACAGTCTATTGCCTCCTGTTATCAGCCATTTCAGGGGGGAGGATGACTGTAGGACAGGAGAATACAATCTATTGCCCCATGTTATCAGCCATTTCAGGGGGGAGGATGACTGTAGGACAGGAGAATACAATCTATTGCCCCCTGTTATCAGCCATTTCAGGGGAGAGGATGACTGTAGGACAGGAGAATACAGTCTATTGCCCCCTGTTATCAGCCATTTCAAGGGAGAGGATGACTGTAGGACAGGAGAATACAATCTATTGCCCCCTGTTATCAGCCATTTCAGGGGAGAGGATGACTGTAGGACAGGAGAATACAGTCTATTGCCTCCTGTTATCAGCCATTTCAGGGGAGAGGATGACTGTAGGACAGGAGAATACAGTCTATTGCTCCCTGTTATCAGCCATTTCAGGGGAGAGGATGACTGTAGGACAGGAGAATACAGTCTATTGCCCCCTGTTATCAGCCATTTCAGGGGAGAGGATGACTGTAGGACAGGAGAATACAGTCTATTGCCCCCTGTTATCAGCCATTTCAGGGGAGAGGATGACTGTAGGACAGGAGAATACAATCTATTGCTCCCTGTTATCAGCCATTTCAGGAGAGAGGATGACTGTAGGACAGGAGATTACAGTCTATTACTCCCTGTTATCAGCCATTTCAGGAGAGAGGATGACTGTAGGACAGGAGATTACAGTCTATTACTCCCTGTTATCAGCCATTTCAGGGGAGAGGATGACTGTAGGACAGGAGAATACAGTCTATTGCCCCCTGTTATCAGCCATTTCAGGGGAGAGGATGACTGTAGGACAGGTGAATACAGTCTATTGCCCCCTGTTATCAGCCATTTCAGGGGAGAGGATGACTGTAGGACAGGAGAATACAGTCTATTGCCCCCTGTTATCAGCCATTTCAGGGGAGAGGATGACTGTAGGAAAGGAGAATACAATCTATTGCCCCCTGTCATCAGCCATTTCAGGGCAGAGGATGACTGTAGGACAGGAGAATACAATCTATTGCCCCCTGTTATCAGCCATTTCAGAGGAGAGGATGACTGTAGGACAGGAGAATACAGTCTATTGCCCCCTGTTATCAGCCATTTCAGGGGGGAGGATGACTGTAGGACAGGAGAATACAGTCTATTTGTCCCTGTTATCAGCCATTTCAGGGGAGAGGATGACTGTAGGACAGGAGAATACAGTCTATTGTCCCTGTTATCAGCCATTTCAGGGGAGAGGATGACTGTAGGACAGGAGAATACAGTCTATTGCTCCTCGTTATCAGCCATTTCAGGGGAGAGGATGACTGTAGGACAGGAGAATACAGTCTATTGCCCCCTGTTATCAGCCATTTCAGGGGAGAGGATGACTGTAGGACAGGAGAATACAGTCTATTGCCTCCTGTTATCAGCCATTTCAGGGGGGAGGATGACTGTAGGACAGGAGAATACAATCTATTGCCCCATGTTATCAGCCATTTCAGGGGGGAGGATGACTGTAGGACAGGAGAATACAATCTATTGCCCCCTGTTATCAGCCATTTCAGGGGAGAGGATGACTGTAGGACAGGAGAATACAGTCTATTGCCCCCTGTTATCAGACATTTCAGGGGAGAGGATGACTGTAGGACAGGAGAATACAGTCTATTGCCTCCTGTTATTAGCCATTTCAGGGGGGAGGATGACTGTAGGACAGGAGAATACAATCTATTGCCCCCTGTTATCAGCCATTTCAGGGGAGAGGATGACTGTAGGACAGGAGAATACAATCTATTGCTGCCTGTTATCAGACATTTCAGGGGAGAGGATGACTGTAGGACAGGAGAATACAGTCTATTGCCCCCTGTTATCAGCCATTTCAGGGGAGAGGATGACTGTAGGACAGGAGAATACAGTCTATTGCCCCCTGTTATCAGCCATTTCAGGGGAGAGGATGACTGTAGGACAGGGGAATACAGTCTATTGCCCCTGTTATCAGCCATTTCAGGGGAGAGGATGACTGTAGGACAGGAGAATACAGTCTATTGCCCCTGTTATCAGCCATTTCAGGGGAGAGGATGACTGTAGGACAGGAGAATACAGTCTATTGCCCCCTGTTATCAGCCATTTCAGGGGAGAGGATGACTGTAGGACAGGGGAATACAGTCTATTGCCCCTGTTATCAGCCATTTCAGAGGAGAGGATGACTGTAGGACAGGAGAATACAATCTATTGCCCCCTGTTATCAGCCATTTCAGGGGGGAGGATGACTGTAGGACAGGGGAATACAGTCTATTGCCCCCTGTTATCAGCCATTTCAGGGGAGAGGATGACTGTAGGACAGGAGAATACAGTCTATTGCCCCCTGTTATCAGCCATTTCAGGGGAGAGGATGACTGTAGGACAGGGGAATACAGTCTATTGCCCCTGTTATCAGCCATTTCAGGGGAGAGGATGACTGTAGGACAGGAGAATACAGTCTATTGCCCCTGTTATCAGCCATTTCAGGGGAGAGGATGACTGTAGGACAGGAGAATACAGTCTATTGCCCCCTGTTATCAGCCATTTCAGGGGAGAGGATGACTGTAGGACAGGGGAATACAGTCTATTGCCCCTGTTATCAGCCATTTCAGAGGAGAGGATGACTGTAGGACAGGAGAATACAATCTATTGCCCCCTGTTATCAGCCATTTCAGGGGGGAGGATGACTGTAGGACAGGGGAATACAGTCTATTGCCCCCTGTTATCTTTCACATATAGACCTCCTGTTGTTCACATGACAACTACTTGATATCACACATCTGTGGTCACATGATCTCTATTATAATGGGTGAGATACATAATATGGGGTTGTCAGCGCAGTCGCCGCAGCTTGCACAGATACAGGGGGCCGTAGTTGGCAGTGAGGTTCGGCAGCACCAGTTCTCCTAGGCGACAGTCCGTCTGAAAGTCAAATGTTTTCTTGAAAATCTCCCGGAAGCTGCACAGCTCCTGGACCTCAGTATGGACGCCGTACTCAGACGCAGCCAGTCCCAGCGCTCTCTCCACTACACACTCGTTCTGCAGAGTCGACAAGGTGCAGGTGGAGTAGACCACGTCGCCTCCTGGCACCACCGCCCGTAGCCCAGAACTGGGGGGAAATGAGAAATCACTCTTCAATACAAAAGAAAAGCTAAACGCAGGAGAAATGCTCTGCAGGGGTGGAAAAGGTCATTGAGAGATGCTCTGCAGGTAGGTACACAGGGTCATGAGATGCTCTGCAGAGAGCAACACAGAGTCAGGAGATGCTCTGCATTAAGATAGGGTCATGCAATGTTCTGCAGGGGTTGGACAGGGTTATAAGGGACCTTATGGGGGGTTCACATACTTACAGCAGGAGCTGGGTCTGCAGCAGGGGTAACACCTGGCGTTCCTTCATCCTCATGCGATTGAAGATGTTGTTCTCCTCCTCCAGGAGGGAGTGACGGTCTGCAGTGCAGGGAGCGTCCACCAGAACCTGTGTGATCACATGTCACAGCCAGTGTCTGACAGGATGACCACCCCCAGTGTGCGCCCCTCCTCCCCGACCCCCAGTGTGCGCCTCAACCCTCCTGACCCCCAGTGTGCGCCTCAACCCTCCTGACCCTGCGAGCGACACCCCCCCCCCCCTCCTGACCCCCAGTGTGCGCCCCCGCCCCCCAGTCGGTACTGACCCTGTCGTACACGCCGTCCTCCGGCCACTCTGTGCCGTCCTCCGATGTGACTCGCAGCCGCTCCTCTGAGCGCAGCTCCTGAGGAATGTAGGACAGCAGGACACGGCGCAGGCGTCTGCAGCGGGAGAGCGAGGCGTCATTGGCTGCCAGGTATCCTGCAGCAGAGAGAGAATGAAAGTATTCACATCCCCCGGACGACCCCAAGCTCCTATTCACACCCCTCTTACTGCAGCTCTCCATCAGCAGCGCCAGGGTCTTGCCCCCTGGGGCGGCGCACAGGTCCAGGACGCGGTGTTCCGGTCGGACGCTGAGGGCGAGCACAGGGAGGAGCGAGGCGGCATCCAGCAGGTAATACTCCAGGAGGCCCCGGGCGCCGGATCTGTCACATAAGGGCGAGAGCGTAATAAGCGTATTACAGCACAGTGGCAGCTGCCCCCAGAACAGATAGGATGTGGCCCTCAGGGGCCCTGGGATCAGTGTAGGCTCAGTACCTGGCTGGTGGGAAGCGGGTGATGTCCCCGCGGGGGAAGGTGTAACATGAGAGGTCTGAGGTGTGCGGCGTCTCGTGCAGGAAGTCGCTGGTGCCCATAGAGCGCAGGTCGCGGGTCACACGCTCCTCGCTGGAGAAGTTATTGATGAGGGCGCCATATTTCTGCTCCGACAGGAGGCCGATCCGCACCGAGGGCCACAGGTCACCAAACTGCGCACTGTACGTCATATCGAAATACTGCAGAGCGAGGCGCGGGGGCGAGGGGCCCACAAAACTAGTGGCCTGCAGAAGAAGACAGTCACATGATCCTTATTACCCGGGGTCATGTGATATATGGGGTCTGCTTATTACTCAGGGTCATGGGATATATGGGGGGGTCTGCTTATTACCCGGGGTCATGTGATATATGGGGGTCTGCTTATTACCCAGGGTCATGGGATATATGGGGGGGTCTGCTTATCACCCCGGGTCATGTGATATATGGGGGTCTGCTTATTACCCAGGGTCATGGAATATATGGGGGGGTCTGCTTATCACCCCGGGTCATGTGATATATGGGGGTCTGCTTATTACCCAGGGTCATGGGATATATGGGGGGGTCTGCTTATCACCCCGGGTCATGTGATATATGGGGGTCTGCTTATTACCCCGGGTCATGTGATATATGGGGTCTGCTTATTACCCCGGGTCATGTGATATATGGGGTCTGCTTATTACCCGGGGTCATGTGATATATGGGGTCTGCTTATTACCCGGGGTCATGGGATATATGGGGTCTGCTTATTACCCGGGGTCATGGGATATATGGGGGTCTGCTTATTACTCCGGGTCATGGGATATATGGGGTCTGCTTATTACTCAGGGCCATGGGATATATGGGGTCTGCTTATTACTCCGGGTCATGGGATATATGGGGTCTGCTTATTACTCAGGGCCATGGGATATATGGGGGTCTGCTTATTACCCCGGGTCATGGGATATATGGGGTCTGCTTATTACCCCGGGTCATGGGATATATGGGGGTCTGCTTATTACCCCGGGTCATGTGATATATGGGGGTCTGCTTATTACCCCGGGTCATGTGATATATGGGGGTCTGCTTATTACTCAGGGTCATGGGATATATGGGGGGGTCTGCTTATTACCCGGGGTCATGTGATATATGGGGGTCTGCTTATTACCCAGGGTCATGGGATATATGGGGGGGGGGTCTGCTTATCACCCCGGGTCATGTGATATATGGGGTCTGCTTATTACCCGGGGTCATGGGATATATGGGGTCTGCTTATTACCCCGGGTCATGGGATATATGGGGGTCTGCTTATTACTCCGGGTCATGGGATATATGGGGTCTGCTTATTACTCAGGGCCATGGGATATATGGGGTCTGCTTATTACTCAGGGCCATGGGATATATGGGGGTCTGCTTATTACCCCGGGTCATGGGATATATGGGGTCTGCTTATTACCCCGGGTCATGGGATATATGGGGGTCTGCTTATTACCCCGGGTCATGTGATATATGGGGGTCTGCTTATTACCCCGGGTCATGGGATATATGGGGTCTGCTTATTACCCAGGGTCATGGGATATATGAAGGTCTGCTTATTACTCAGGGCCATGGGATATATGGGGTCTGCTTATTACTCCGGGTCATGGGATATATGGGGTCTGCTTATTACTCAGGGCCATGGGATATATGGCGGTCTGCTTATTACCCCGGGTCATGGGATATATGGGGTCTGCTTATTACCCCGGGTCATGGGATATATGGGGTCTGCTTATTACCCCGGGTCATGGGATATATGGGGGTCTGCTTATTACTCCGGGTCATGGGATATATGGGGTCTGCTTATTACTCAGGGCCATGGGATATATGGGGTCTGCTTATTACTCAGGGCCATGGGATATATGGGGGTCTGCTTATTACCCCGGGTCATGGGATATATGGGGTCTGCTTATTACCCCGGGTCATGGGATATATGGGGGTCTGCTTATTACCCCGGGTCATGTGATATATGGGGGTCTGCTTATTACCCCGGGTCATGGGATATATGGGGTCTGCTTATTACCCCGGGTCATGGGATATATGGGGGTCTGCTTATTACTCCGGGTCATGGGATATATGGGGTCTGCTTATTACTCAGGGCCATGGGATATATGGGGTCTGCTTATTACTCAGGGCCATGGGATATATGGGGGTCTGCTTATTACCCCGGGTCATGGGATATATGGGGTCTGCTTATTACCCCGGGTCATGGGATATATGGGGGTCTGCTTATTACCCCGGGTCATGTGATATATGGGGGTCTGCTTATTACCCCGGGTCATGGGATATATGGGGTCTGCTTATTACCCAGGGTCATGGGATATATGAAGGTCTGCTTATTACTCAGGGCCATGGGATATATGGGGTCTGCTTATTACTCAGGGCCATGGGATATATGGGGTCTGCTTATTACTCCGGGTCATGGGATATATGGGGTCTGCTTATTACTCAGGGCCATGGGATATATGGCGGTCTGCTTATTACCCCGGGTCATGGGATATATGGGGTCTGCTTATTACCCAGGGTCATGGGATATATGGCAGTCTGCTTATTACCCCGGGTCATGGGATGTATGGGGGTCTGCTTATTACCCCGGGTCATGTGATATATGGGGGTCTGCTTATTACCCAGGGTCATGGGATATATGGGGGTCTGCTTATTACTCAGGGCCATGGGATATATGGGACCTGCTGGGGGCGGAGCCTCACCCATTTCTTTTTGTAGCGGTATCGGCAGAATATCCGGACTGCTGCACGCGTTCTCCGCTGTAGAAGTGTTGCTCCCGTGGAGGCCGCCATGTTCCTGTGCAGCCGAGAAATCCTTCCGCCCGGAAATTGAGCCGCACACACAAAGCCCCGCCTCCTCCGCTTGTCTATGAGGCGTCTCCGAGCCTGTGGAGGGGGACACACACACAGGGGGAGTCTGTGGAGGGGGACACACACAGGGGGAGTCTGTGAAGGGGGACACACACAGGGGGAGTCTGTGGAGGGGGACACACACAGGGGGAGTCTGTGGAGGGGGACACACACACGGGGAGTCTGTGGAGGGGGACACACACAGGGGGAGTCTGTGGAGGGGGACACACACACGGGGAGTCTGTGGAGGGGGACACACACAGGGGGAGTCTGTGGAGGGGGACACACACAGGGGGAGTCTGTGGAGGGGGACACACACAGGGGGAGTCTGTGGAGGGGGACACACACAGGGGGAGTCTGTGGAGGGGGACACACACAGGGGGAGTCTGTGGAGGGGGACACACACAGGGGGAGTCTGTGGAGGGGGACACACACAGGGGGAGTCTGTGGAGGGGGACACGGGGAGTCTGTGGAGGGGAACACAGGGGGAGTCTGTGGGGGGGGGACACACACACAGGGGGAGTCTGTGGAGGGGGACACACACACAGGGGGAGTCTGTGGGGGGGGGGGACACACACACAGGGGGAGTCTGTGGAGGGGGACACACACAGGGGGAGTCTGTGGAGGGGGACACACACACAGGGGGAGTCTGTGGAGGGGGACACACACAGGGGGAGTCTGTGGAGGGGGACACACACACAGGGGGAGTCTGTGGAGGGGGACACACACAGGGGGAGTCTGTGGAGGGGGACACACACAGGGGGAGTCTGTGGAGGGGGACACACACACAGGGGGAGTCTGTGGAGGGGGACACACACAGGGGGAGTCTGTGGAGGGGGACACACACAGGGGGAGTCTGTGGAGGGGGACACACACAGGGGGAGTCTGTGGAGGGGGACACACACAGGGGGAGTCTGTGGAGGGGGACACACACAGGGGGAGTCTGTGGAGGGGGACACACACAGGGGGAGTCTGTGGAGGGGGACACGGGGAGTCTGTGGAGGGGGACAGGGGGAGTCTGTGGAGGGGGACACGGGGAGTCTGTGGAGGGGAACACAGGGGGAGTCTGTGGGGGGGGGGACACACACACAGGGGGAGTCTGTGGGGGGGGGGGGGGAGTCTGTGAAGGGGGGCAGAGAGGTACCTTGGGAGGGGTCTAGAAGCGCTTATCTTACTTTCTACACTAATATAATGAATCAGGAGGGAGCCGCCCCCAGGGGTATCAGGCATGTTCTGTGGATGTCCTTCTCTGACCTTTACAGGAGACCTTACCGTCGCCTCCTCTGACCTTTACAGGAGACCTTACCGTCGCCTCCTCTGACCTTTACAGGAGACCTTACCGTCGCCTCCTCTGACCTTTACAGGAGCCCTTACCGTCGCCTCCTTTGACCTTTACAGGAGACCTTACCGTCGCCTCCTTTGACCTTTACAGGAGACTTTACCGTCGCCTCCTCTGACCTTTACAGGAGCCCTTACCGTCGCCTCCTCTGACCTTTACAGGAGACCTTACCGTCGCCTCCTCTGACCTTTACAGTCACCTCCTCTGACCTTTACAGGAGACCTTACCGTCGCCTCCTCTGACCTTTACCGTAGACCTTACCGTCGCCTCCCCTGACCTTTACAGGAGACCTTACCGTCGCCTCCCCTGACCTTTACAGGAGACCTTACCGTCGCCTCCTCTGACCTTTACAGGAGACCTTACCGTCGCCTCCTCTGACCTTTACAGGAGACCTTACCGTCGCCTCCTCTGACCTTTACAGGAGACCTTACCGTCGCCTCCTCTGACCTTTACAGGAGACCTTACCGTCGCCTCCTCTGACCTTCTGAATGTCCCGCTGCTCAGTGTTTCAGGACTTTTTGCACACTAGGTGTTTGATTCATTAATCGCCCAATATATTTCTTGGTTCAGTTAGAATTGGTATTAAACAGTCCTCCTCATCATGCTGCTCACATTGTGACATCATGAGACCAAGACGACACCTAACAATTGATGAACAGTACCTTGTAATTGCGAGGCTTCAAGCAGGATGTTCTCAGATGGAAGTGGCCCCTGAGCTTAGAGTGTCACCGAGTGTCATCAGCAGGTTGTATCAGAGAGACAGAGACTGGAAGAGTCACAGAAAGGCAGAGAAGTGGACGTCCTCTGGCCACATCCCACACTGATGACCACTTCATTGTTAACACTGCCCTGCGGATCCAGATGATGAATGCCACACAACTCCAGGCACATGTGAGGGAGGGGAGAGGCACCCAAGCGTCACGTCAGACCATTGGAAACCGTGTACATCAGCGTGGTCTGCGTGATAGGCGACCTGCAAGGTACCTGACCGTACCACCAGGCACAGGCATCAGCGTCTTGTATGGACCAGGGAGCATCTACCCTGGACGAGGGAGCAGTGGCCTCAGTGCTGTTCACTGATGAAAGGCGAGTCACGCTGAGCAGAAATGATGGCCGCCTGTTGGAGACGTCATGTAGAGCGCTCTGCATCAGCCACTGCTGTCACAGTGTGGGCCAGTGTGTCTAGTCAGTACAGGACGGCCCTACACTGTGTGACTGGTCCAGTGACAGCCCAGACCACCTGAAGACCATCATTACTCTGCCTAATGTCATCTTCATGGAGGACAATGCTCCAATCTCCTCCTTGCTCCCCGACGTCACAAAGCTAGAGCACCGTAATCTTGCGATGCGCGAGCTAGCGCATGTGCAGTGTTGGGATAGTGTTCCTGTGCTGGCATCAGCCTCACGGAAGTAACTGCGCATGCGCTAGCTCGCAAATCGCAAGATTACGGTGCTCTAGCTTTCTGATGTCGGGGAGCAAGGGGGAGATTCTGAGGATGCGGGCGGTGCTGGACTCCTTCACGCTGGACTCCTCTCAGGGTAATTTGCATATGGATCAAATCGGCTTTTTTACACAATAAAAGCACACAGAGCTATGGGGACAGGGTATTGCGGATGTGCTGGCGGCCATCTACAGCCTATGTCCTCAGCTCTATACCCAAAATCCCGGTGACAGGTGCCCTTTAACACCCAACTTTCCTGATCTTATATCTCTGGAGCCTCTTATATTTTCCAGAAATTTTATCCGATAACCAAGCCTCCCTTTTTGTGAGTAGTGTAAATATATATATATACACACAGTGACCGTTACCGTGAAGAGTGCAGCAAGCTGAAGAGGAAATGATCTCAGGAGATGTGAGCACTCAGACCTCACTGAGGGCGGTATACAATAGTGACATCACTGAGGGCGGTATACAATAGTGACCTCACTGAGGGCGGTATACAATAGTGACATCACTGAGGGCGGTATACAATAGTGACATCACTGAGGGCGGTATACAATAGTGACATCACTGAGGGCGGTATACAATAGTGACATCACTGAGGGCGGTATACAATAGTGACATCACTGAGGGCGGTATACAATAGTGACATCACTGAGGGCGGTATACAATAGTGACATCACTGAGGGCGGTATACAATAGTGACCTCACTGAGGGCGGTATACAATAGTGACCTCACTGAGGGCGGTATACAATAGTGACCTCACTGAGGGCGGTATACAATAGTGACCTCACTGAGGGCGGTATACAATAGTGACCTCACTGAGGGCGGTATACAATAGTGACATCACTGAGGGCGGTATACAATAGTGACATCACTGAGGGCGGTATACAATAGTGACATCACTGAGGGCGGTATACAATTTGTGAAGTTTCAGGAATTCTTCTAGATTTAAAAGTAATACTAATTTGTGCATCAGGAGTAAAACAGAGCGTTTTAGGGAATCTCAAGTCCTCTTCATCAGGTTAAAACATTTTTAACCTGATGAAAGGGACTTGAGATTCCCTACAACGCGTTTTACTCCTGATGCACAAATTACTTTGAAATCTAGAAGATTTCCTGAAACTTCACAAACTGTATATGCCGGTGTTCTTGCACCCAAGCAGGGACTCATTTTAAATACTACATCTCCTTGAGACATTCGGCATCTCATCCTGAAGGAACGGTTCCTGCGGCAGCATACCTGGCGACCAACGCTTTTTTACAATAGGGTTGTGCTTATCTTTAGCTAAACCCCCTAAGGTGAGCCTCCACGTTTGCTCTATTGATCATACAAACTGTGTAGAACATACTAGCCCATAATTCAGGCACGCCCGAATAACCGAATTCTGAACCTACACAAATGTGGCCTTCATAGAAGAGTCATCCGAAGAACACCTCTCCAACCATGAAGCATTGCTGCAGCCAATGGCACAGGGAACATTTCACAGGTAGACGGAAGAATGGATTCAATGAAATTCCATAACGCCAAGTGTAAAAAAGCCAAAGCTGAAGAGGATGGCTTCTTCAAATGTATAATGATCCTAAAACACACCTCAAAATCCACCATAGGCGACCTCACAAGGCTAAAGCTGAAGGTTTCACAATGACCCTCACAGTCCCCCTGATCTGCTGAAGGTTTCACCATGGCCCTCACAATCCTCTGATCTGCTGAAGGTTTTACCGTGGCCCTCAGAGAGACCCCCTGATCTACTGAAGGTTTTACCGTGGCCCTCACAGTCCCCTGATCTACTGAAGGTTTTACCGTGGCCCTCAGATCTGCTGAAGGTTTTACCATGTCCCTCACAATCCCCTGATCTGCTAAAGGTTTTACCATAGTCCTCTGATCTGCTGAAGGTTTTACCATGGCCCTCAGTCCCCTGATCTGCTGAAGGTTTTACCATGGTCCTCACAGTCCTCTGATCTGCTGAAGGTTTTACCATGGTCCTCACAGTCCTCTGATCTGCTGAAGGTTTTACCGTGGCCCTCAGAGAGACCCCCTGATCTACTGAAGGTTTTACCGTGGCCCTCACAGTCCTCTGATCTGCTGAAGGTTTTACCATGGCCCTCACAGTCCTCTGATCTGCTGAAGGTTTTACCATGTCCCTCACAATCCCCTGATCTGCTAAAGGTTTTACCATAGTCCTCTGATCTGCTGAAGGTTTTACCATGGCCCTCACAATCCCCTGATCTGCTGAAGGTTTTACCGTGGCCCTCACAGTCCTCTGATCTGCTGAAGGTTTTACCATGGCCCTCACAGTCCTCTGATCTGCTGAAGGTTTTACCATGGCCCTCATAGTCCCCTGATCTGCTGAAGGTTTTACCATGGTCCTCACAGTCCTCTGATCTGCTGAAGGTTTTACCATGGCCCTCAGTCACCTGATCTGCTGAAGGTTTTACCATGGCCCTCAGATCTGCTGAAGGTTTTACCATGGCCCTCACAGTCCTCTGATCTGAAGGTTTTACCATGGTCCTCACAGTCCCCTGATCTGCTGAAGGTTTCACCATGGCCCTCACAGTTCCCTGATCTTCTACCAGTGAAGGCTTCTTACTGCACATTTCTCCACATCTAAGACTTTTGCACAGCACTGCATCCCGATTCCCTTCAGAGCATTAGCAGCTCCATTGGACGCTCTATTTTGGGGGATCGGCTGTCTTTCTCCAGACACAATGGGGGAGATCTATCAGAATGGAACCAATCAGGTTCTGCCTTTTTCTTTCAGTGCTCCTTTGGAAAGTGAAAGGTGGACGCTTTGGGAAGCTCAGCTAGATAGCAGAGGCTACTCCATGTCCGGGGGCCACAGGACAATGGCACCCCAGTAATTAGGACCCTGTCCTGACATTTCTGACTGCGGTGTTCCTCGTGGAAGGAGATGACTTCAAGGCGCGCAGTATCGGGGCGTGGAGCGGGAGAATGACAGAGCGCAGACCAGGAACACTTTCACATCATGTTTATTGATAAAGAGGACAGGCTCTCCGGATCAGTCAATGGTCACCTCTGGGAGCCTGGACTCCAGGTATCGGACGAGCAGCACAGCAACAGCACATTCCGGGGGTGCAGACAGCAGCATGAGGAGCAGACAGCAGCCAACGTCCTTTACTTCAGGTGCTTGAAGAGTTTATGAGAGACCTGTGCACAGAACAATGAGATCATCAGCAATGGCCCCGCCCAGACAGACGCCATCGCGATGGCCCCGCCCAGACACTCACACAATGATCGCGGGCATGCAGGAAGTCAAACAGCTCCTCTGTGCACTGTTCCTCAGTTTGTGATCTGGAGTTGACCCGGGTCTCGCATATCTCCAGCTGCTCCCGCGCCTTCACACACTTCTCGGCCTGCTCACAGTGTTCTCTGACCGCCGTCAGTGGGTCCTGAAGAGAGAGACGGTTACACGGTGCTACTGTCATAAAAGGGGCATCATATCAAATGTCAACCGGCAAAAGAACCCCCCCCCCCCCCCCGTTGCGCTCAGCCTCCGAGTGGGGGGGGGGGACGCACGAGGGGTCGCGCTCAGCCTCCGAGTGGGGGGGACGCACGAGGGGTCGCGCTCAGCCTCCGAGTGGGGGGGACGCACGAGGGGTCGCGCTCAGCCTCCGAGTGGGGGGGACGCACGAGGGGTCGCGCTCAGCCTCCGAGTGGGGGGGACGCACGAGGGGTCGCGCTCAGCCTCCGAGTGGGGGGGACGCACGAGGGGTCGCGCTCAGCCTCCGAGTGGGGGGGACGCACGAGGGGTCGCGCTCAGCCTCCGAGTGGGGGGGACGCACGAGGGGTCGCGCTCAGCCTCCGAGTGGGGGGGACGCACGAGGGGTCGCGCTCAGCCTCCGAGTGGGGGGGACGCACGAGGGGTCACGCTCAGCCTCAGAGTGGGGGGGATGCGACGCACGAGGAGTCACGCTCAGCCCCAGAGTGGGGGGGGATGCACGAGGGGTCGCGCTCAGCCTCAGAGGGGGGGGGGGGGCGCACGAGGGGTCGCGCTCAGCCTCCGAGTGGGGGACGCACGAGGGGTCACGCTCAGCCTCAGAGTGGGGGGGATGAGACGCACGAGGAGTCACGCTCAGCCCCAGAGTGGGGGGGATGCACGAGGGGTCGCGCTCAGCCTCAGAGTGGGGGGGGGGGCGCACGAGGGGGCGCGCTCAGCCTCAGAGTGGGGGGGGGGGCGCACGAGGGGTCGCGCTCAGCCTCAGAGTGGGGGGGGGGGCGCACGAGGGGTCGCGCTCAGCCTCAGAGTGGGGGGGGGGGCGCACGAGGGGTCGCGCTCAGCCTCAGAGTGGGGGGGGGGGCGCACGAGGGGTCGCGCTCAGCCTCAGAGTGGGGGGGGCGCACGAGGGGTCGCGCTCAGCCTCAGAGTGGGGGGGGGGCGCACGAGGGGTCGCGCTCAGCCTCAGAGTGGGGGGGGGGGGGGGGCGCACGAGGGGTCGCGCTCAGCCTCAGAGTGGGGGGGGGGGGGCGCACGAGGGGTCGCGCTCAGCCTCAGAGTGGGGGGGACGCACGAGGGGTCGCGCTCAGCCTCAGAGTGGGGGGGACGCACGAGGGGTCGCGCTCAGCCTCAGAGTGGGGGGGACGCACGAGGGGTCGCGCTCAGCCTCCGAGTGGGGGGGACGCACACGGGGTCGCGCTCAGCCTCCGAGGGGGGGGGGGGGACGCACGAGGGGTCGCGCTCAGCCTCCGAGTGGGGGGGACGCACGAGGGGTCGCGCTCAGCCTCCGAGTGGGGGGGACGCACGAGGGGTCGCGCTCAGCCTCAGAGTGGGGGGGACGCACGAGGGGTCGCGCTCAGCCTCAGAGTGGGGGGGACGCACGAGGGGTCGCGCTCAGCCTCAGAGTGGGGGGGACGCACGAGGGGGCGCGCTCAGCCTCAGAGTGGGGGGGACGCACGAGGGGTCGCGCTCAGCCTCAGAGTGGGGGGGACGCACGAGGGGTCGCGCTCAGCCTCAGAGTGGGGGGGACGCACGAGGGGTCGCGCTCAGCCTCAATGTGGGGGGGACGCACGAGGGGTCGCGCTCAGCCTCAGAGTGGGGGGGACGCACGAGGGGCCCCAGAGACCCCGCAGCTGTAGCCAATGAGTGGGGGCTCGTCCTCACCACCAGCTCCACTTCTTCCTCCTCCTCTTCTTCCTCCTGTAAACACAAGGACACAGCGTTACCCGGGGCCGCGCTCCCGCCTCCGGTCCAGCCACACTGGGCGGCTCCTCACCTCCTCGGGTTCCCCAGCAAACACCTTCTCCATCTCCAGCACCATGATGTCACCGGCAGCCGCTAACAGAAGGACAAGCGGGGTCAGCGGCCGGAACTTCGTCACTTAGCTCCGCTCCGCCCCGACCCGGAAGTCCTACTCTCCCAGCGCAGTGCTCCCGCTCATCGCCAGAGGCAGTGGCCGCCATATTCCCGGAGACCACCAGGACACCGGTGTAAGGGGGGGGAGCCTGAGTGACGGTCCCAAGCTGGAGGACACGCCTCCTTGCGACGTCACGTGATGCAAACATCCCTGTAAGATGGCGGCGCTGTGACGGGCAGTCCCTTTGCTCCTTCCTGACTTGTCCGAGGCTCCAGGTTTTGGTCCACGTGATATGAGCCGCAGAGCGGGGACCTTAGGCCATGGAGAGATCGCCGGAAGATGCGGGAGGGAGCCCGGCCACCCTGTTCCAGCTGTCCGCCCAGGCGGTGACCGCAGACATGGAGCGGCTGGAGGAAGACGTGTGGGGTGAGAGGGGGAGGGGTGTCTGTGGGGGCCGGGGTCATGTGACGGGGAGGGGGGTGTCTGTGGGGGCCGGGGTCATGTGAGGGGGAGGAGGTGTCTGTGGGGGCCGGGGTCATGTGACGGGGAGGGGGAGGTGTCTGTGGGGGCCGGGGTCATGTGACGGGGAGGGGGAGGTGTCTGTGGGGGCCGGGGTCATGTGACGGGGAAGGGGGTGTCTGTGTGGGCCGGGGTCATGTTAGGGGGAGGAGGTGTCTGTGGGGGCCGGGGTCATGTGACGAGGGGGAGGAGGTGTCTGTGGGGGCCGGGGTCATGTGACGGGGAGGGGGAGGTGTCTGTGGGGGCCGGGGTCATGTGACTGGGTGTCTGTGGGGGCCGGGGTCATGTGACTGGGTGTCTGTGGGGGCCGGGGTCATGTGACTGGGTGTCTGTGGGGGCCGGGGTCATGTGACTGGGTGTCTGTGGGGGCCGGGGTCATGTGACTGGGTGTCTGTGGGGGCCGGGGTCATGTGACTGGGTGTCTGTGGGGGCCGGGGTCATGTGACCGGGTGTCTGTGGGGGCCGGGGTCATGTGACCGGGTGTCTGTGGGGGCCGGGGTCATGTGACCGGGTGTCTGTGGGGGCCGGGGTCATGTGACCGGGTGTCTGTGGGGGCCGGGGTCATGTGACCGGGTGTCTGTGGGGGCCGGGGTCATGTGACCGGGTGTCTGTGGGGGCCGGGGTCATGTGACCGGGTGTCTGTGGGGGCCGGGGTCATGTGACCGGGTGTCTGTGGGGGCCGGGGTCATGTGACCGGGTGTCTGTGGGGGCCGGGGTCATGTGACCGGGTGTCTGTGGGGGCCGGGGTCATGTGACCGGGTGTCTGTGGGGGCCGGGGTCATGTGACCGGGTGTCTGTGGGGGCCGGGGTCAAGTGACCCAGGGTTGTCTGTGGGGGCCGGGGTCATGTGACCGGGTGTCTGTGGGGGCCGGGGTCAAGTGACCCAGGGTTGTCTGTGGGGGCCGAGGTCATGTGATGGAGAGGAGGGTGTCTGTGGGGGCCGGGGTCATGTGATGGAGAGGAGGGTGTCTGTGGGGGCCGGGGTCATGTGACCCAGGGTTGTCTGTGGGGGCCGGGGTCATGTGACGGAGAGGAGGGTGTCTGTGGGGGCCGGGGTCATGTGACGGAGAGGAGGGTGTCTGTGGGGGCCGGGGTCATGTGACGGGGAGGAGGGTGTCTGTGGGGGCCGGGGTCATGTGACCCAGGGATGTCTGTGGGGGCCGGGGTCATGTGACGGAGAGGAGGGTGTCTGTGGGGGCCGGGGTCATGTGACGGGGAGGAGGGTGTCTGTGGGGGCCGGGGTCATGTGACCCAGGGATGTCTGTGGGGGCCAGGGTCATGTGATGGGGAGGGGGGTGTCTGTTGAGGCCGGGGTCATGTGATGAGGGCAGGGGGTGTCTTTGGGCGTCGTGGTCATGTGACGTGTCTTTTCAGGGCTCCCGTCTGTCGTCCTTCAGGGCCTCCTCCCGATGCTTAATATCTATTACCTGGAGAGGATCGAGGCGGCAGCCGTGCGGAAAGGTCAGTGCACCCCCCTCCAGGCCACAGCCCTCTGGTCCCGCCCATTTAGCTATCATCATCATGACCCCCTGGTCCCGCCCACCTTTCCATTTCATTATGACCTCTGGTCCCGCCCACCTAGCTATCCTCATCATGACCTCTGGTCCCGCCCACCTAGCTATCCTCATCATGACCTCTGGTCCCGCCCACCTAGCTATGCTCCTCATGACCTCTGTTCCCGCCCACCTAGCTATCCTCATCATGACCTCCAGTCCCGCCCACCTAGCGGTCTTCCTCATGACCTCTGGTCCGGCCCACTTGGCTATCCTCATCATGACCTCTGGTCCCGCCCACCTAGCTATCCTCATCATGACCTCTGGTCCGGCCCACCTAGCTATCTTCATCATGACCTCTGGTCCTGCCCACCTAGCTATCCGCCTCTTGACCTCTGGTCCCGCCCACCTAGCTATCCTCATCATGACCTCTGGTCCCGCCCACCTAGCTTTCTTCCTCATGACCTCTGGTCCCGCCCACCTAGCTTTCTTCCTCATGACCTCTGTTCCCACCCACCTAGCTATCCTCATCATGACCTCTGGTCCCGCCCACCTAGCTATCCTCATCATGACCTCTGGTCCCGCCCACCTAGCTATCCGCCTCTTGACCTCTGGTCCCGCCACCTAGCCATCTTCCTCATGACCTCTGGTCCCACCCACCTAGCTATCCGCCTCTTGACCTTTGGTCCCGCCCACCTAGCTATCCGCCTCTTGACCCCTGGTCCCACCCACCTAGCTATCTTCCTCATGACCTCTGGTCCCGCCCACCTAGCTATCCGCCTCTTGACCTTTGGTCCCGCCCACCTAGCTATCCGCCTCTTGACCTTTGGTCCCGCCCACCTAGCTTTCTTCCTCATGACCTCTGGTCCCGCCCACCTAGTTATCCACCTCTTGACCTTTGGTCCCGCCCACCTAGCTATCCTCATCATGACCTCTGGTTCCACCCACCTAGCTATCCTCATCATGACCTCTGGTCCCGCCCACCTAGCTTTCTTCCTCATGACCTCTGGTCCCGCCCACCTAGTTATCCACCTCTTGACCTTTGGTCCCGCCCACCTAGCTATCCTCATCATGACCTCTGGTCCCGCCCACCTAGCTATCCGCCTTTTGACCTTTGGTTCCGCCCACCTATCTATCCTCCTCATGACCTCTGGTCCCGCCCACCTAGCTATCCGCCTTTTGACCTTTGGTTCCGCCCACCTATCTATCTTTCTCATGACCTCTGGTCCCGCCCACCTAGCTATCTTTCTCATGACCTCTGGTCCCACCCACCTAGCTATCTTCCTTATGACCTCTGGTCCCACCCACCTAGCTATCCGCCTCTTGACCTTTGGTCCCGCCCACCTAGCTATCCTCATCATGACCTCTGGTCCCGCCCACCTAGCTATCCGCCTCTTGACCTCTGGTCCCACCCACCTAGCTATCTTCCTCATGACCTCTGGTCCCACCCACCTAGCTATCCGCCTCTTGACCTTTGGTCCCGCCCACCTAGCTATCCTCATCATGACCTCTGGTCCCGCCCACCTAGCTATCCTTATCATGACCTCTGGTCCGGCCCACCTAGCTATCCGCCTCTTGACCTCTGGTCCCGCCCACCTAGCTATCCTCATCATGACCTCTGGTCCCGCCCACCTAGCTTTCTTCCTCATGACCTCTGGTCCCGCCCACCTAGCTTTCTTCCTCATGACCTCTGTTCCCGCCCACCTAGCTATCCTCATCATGACCTCTGGCCCCGCCCACCTAGCTATCCTCATCATGACCTCTGGTCCCGCCCACCTAGCTATCCTCATCATGACCTCTGGTCCCACCCACCTAGCTATCCTCATCATGACCTCTGGTCCCGCCCACCTAGCTTTCTTCCTCATGACCTCTGGTCCCGCCCACCTAGCTATCCGCCTCTTGACCTTTGGTTCCACCCACCTAGCTATCCTCATCATGACCTCTGGTCCCACCCACCAAGCTATCTTCCTCATGACCTCTGGTCCCGCCACCTAGCCATCTTCCTCATGACCTCTGGTCCCGCCCACCTAGCTATCCGCCTCTTGACCTTTGGTCCCGCCCACCTAGCTATCCGCCTCTTGACCTTTGGTCCCGCCCACCTAGCTTTCTTCCTCATGACCTCTGGTCCCGCCCACCTAGTTATCCACCTCTTGACCTTTGGTCCCGCCCACCTAGCTATCCTCATCATGACCTCTGGTCCCACCCACCTAGCTATCCTCATCATGACCTCTGGTCCCGCCCACCTAGCTTTCTTCCTCATGACCTCTGGTCCCGCCCACCTAGCTATCCGCCTCTTGACCTTTGGTTCCACCCACCTAGCTATCCTCATCATGACCTCTGGTCCCACCCACCTAGTTATCCACCTCTTGACCTTTGGTTCCGCCCACCTATCTATCCTCCTCATGACCTCTGGTCCCGCCACCTAGCCATCTTCCTCATGACCTCTGGTCCCACCCACCTAGCTATCCGCCTCTTGACCTTTGGTCCTGCCCACCTAGCTATCCGCCTCTTGACCTTTGGTCCCGCCCACCTAGCTATCCGCCTCTTGACCTTTGGTCCCGCCCACCTAGCTATCCGCCTCTTGACCTCTGGTCCCACCCACCTAGCTATCTTCCTCATGACCTCTGGTCCTGCCCACCTAGCTATCCGCCTCTTGACCTTTGGTCCCGCCCACCTAGCTTTCTTCCTCATGACCTCTGGTCCCGCCCACCTAGTTATCCACCTCTTGACCTTTGGTTCCGCCCACCTATCTATCCTCCTCATGACCTCTGGTCCCGCCCACCTAGCTATCCGCCTTTTGACCTTTGGTTCCGCCCACCTATCTATCTTTCTCATGACCTCTGGTCCCGCCCACCTAGCTATCTTTCTCATGACCTCTGGTCCCACCCACCTAGCTATCTTCCTCATGACCTCTGGTCCCGCCCACCTAGCTATCCGCCTCTTGACCTTTGGTCCCGCCCACCTAGCTATCCTCATCATGACCTCTGGTCCCGCCCACCTAGCTATCCGCCTTTTGACCTTTGGTTCCGCCCACCTATCTATCCTCCTCATGACCTCTGGTCCCGCCCACCTAGCTATCCGCCTTTTGACCTTTGGTTCCGCCCACCTATCTATCTTTCTCATGACCTCTGGTCCCGCCCACCTAGCTATCTCTCATGTCCTCTGGTCCCACCCACCTAGCTATCTTCCTTATGACCTCTGGTCCCACCCACCTAGCTATCCGCCTCTTGACCTTTGGTCCCGCCCACCTAGCTATCCTCATCATGACCTCTGGTCCCGCCCACCTAGCTATCCTCATCATGACCTCTGGTCCCGCCCACCTAGCTATCTTCCTCATGACCTCTGGTCCCGCCCACCTAGCTATCTTCCTCATGACCTCTGGTCCCGCCCACCTAGCTATCTTCCTCATGACCTCTGGTCCCGCCCACCTAGCTATCTTCCTCATGACCTCTGGTCCCGCCCACCTAGCTATCCGCCTCTTGACCTGTGGTCCCGCCCACCTAGCTATCTGCCTCTTGACCTCTGGTCCCGCCCACCTAGCTATCCTTCTCTTGACCTGTGGTCCCGCCCACCTAGCTATCCTCATCATGACCTCTGGTCCTGCCCACCTAGCTTTCTTCCTCATGACCTCTAGTCCCGCCCACCTAGCTATCCTCATCATGACCTCTGGTCCCGCCCACCTAGCTATCTGCCTCTTGACCTCTAGTCCCGCCCACCTAGCTATCCTCATCATGACCTCTGGTCCCGCCCACCTAGCTATCTGCCTCTTGACCTGTGGTCCCGCCCACCTAGCTTTCTTCCTCATGACCTCTAGTCCCGCCCACCTAGCTATCCTCATCATGACCTCTGGTCCCGCCCACCTAGCTATCTGCCTCTTGACCTCTGGTCCCGCCCACCTAGCTTTCTTCCTCATGACCTCTAGTCCCGCCCACCTAGCTATCCTCATCATGACCTCTGGTCCCGCCCACCTAGCTATCCTCATCATGACCTCTGGTCCCGCCCACCTAGCTATCCGCCTCTTGACCTGTGGTCCCGCCCACCTCATGGCTCCTCCCCCTGCTCTTCTCCCTCCAGGGCTCTCCACACAGTCCGTCTGGTGTAAGTTGTGGAAGGACATCATGAAGAGTAAACCGTCCCGACTGGTGGTGAGTGCGCTGAGCGGGGGCGTGCACCCGTCCTGGCGCTGCGTTAGTATTCACACCCTCCATCTTTGATTCCAGACAGTGATGTGCTGGAGGAAGAAGTTCCTTGAAGCGTTTTTCCACAATGTCCTTCGCGGGATCCTTGACGTGTCCTCTGACCGGCGGCTGCACGACCGCCGCTTCTCCCCGCTGGTGCACAGCGCGCGCCATGTCTCGGAGCTGACCATCTGTAACAAGCAGCAGGAGGTGACGGAGCTGACCCCCGCCCTGCTGCAGAGCCTGGCCCAGTCTGCGGAGGCGCTGAAGTTCCTGCACCTGCGCTCGTCTGACCCCGACACCCAGAAGTGCCTGCGCCTGCTGCTGCACCACCTCATCCACCACGGCCACGTCAACAAGGTGTCGGTGCTGTCCTGGCCCTGTCCTGACAACCAGCTGCTGGACCTGATCCTGACAATGAGCGCCGGCTACTGGCAGCCTGCCCCAGACTGCCCCTGCAGCTCCTGCCTCCCGGCTGACAGCGCCCCCGGCAGCAGCGAGGAGCGGAGCGGCGCCATGTTAAGCCTGCAGCCCCTTAATATCAGCCAGAATGTCCCTGCCTCATCTACCTCATGTGGGGGCCCGGGCGGGGGCCACTCCTCTGAGCCCAGTGACTTGTATGACTTCATTTTTAGTGTTTCAGCAGTGGAAGAGAGCGCCCCCGAGGCCTCCTGTGTGGAAGGGGTGAGAAGTGTGGGGGCGTCACCGTTATCTGGGGCCGTGCTTTTCAAGAGTGTCAAAGCACTCAACCTACATAACATCCCCCTTACTTTACCCTCCTGTCGCTCTCTGTGCCGCCTGCTGCGCTCGTGGACGTCCCTGGAACGGCTGACTATGGCGTACAACGGTGAGTAATGCACCCTGAGCTCTGCTTCATCATTGTGTAGACCAGCACTGGTGTAGTGTGTGCTGACCATGGGGGGGTCCATGTAAGGTGACAGAGCGCTGATGAGCAACTGACCCTCTGCTGACCATGGGGGGGGGGGTCCAAGGTGACAGCTCTGAGGAGCAACTGACCCTCTGCTGACCATGGGGGGGTCCAAGGTGACAGCTCTGAGGAGCAACTGACCCTCTGCTGACCATGGGGGGGTCCAAGGTGACAGCGCTGAGGAGCAACTGACCCTCTGCTGACCATGGGGGGGTCCATGTAAGGTGACAGAGCGCTGAAGAGCAACTGACCCTCTGCTGACCATGGGGGGGGGGGTCCAAGGTGACAGCTCTGAGGAGCAACTGACCCTCTGCTGACCATGGGAGGGTCCATGTAAGGTGACAGAGCGCTGAGGAGCAACTGACCCTCTGCTGACCATGGGGGGGACCAAGGTGACAGCTCTGAGGAGCAACTGACCCTCTGCTGACCATGGGAGGGGTCCATGTAAGGTGACAGAGCGCTGAGGAGCAACTGACCCTGTGCTGACCATGGGGGGGGGGGGGTCCATGTAAGGTGACAGAGCTCTGAGGAGCAACTGACCCTCTGCTGACCATGGGAGGGTCCATGTAAGGTGACAGAGCGCTGAGGAGCAACTGACCCTGTGCTGACCATGGGGGGGGTCCATGTAAGGTGACGGCTCTGAGGAGCAACTGACCCTCTGCTGACCATGGGAGGGTCCATGTAAGGTGACAGAGCGCTGAGGAGCAACTGACCCTCTGCTGACTATGGGGAGTCCATGTAAGGTGACGGCTCTGAGGAGCAACTGACCCTCTGCTGACCATGGGAGGGTCCATGTAAGGTGACAGAGCGCTGAGGAGCAACTGACCCTCTGCTGACCATGGGGGGGTCCAAGGTGACAGCGCTGAGGAGCAACTGACCCTCTGCTGACCAAGGGGGGGGGGTCCATGTAAGGTGACATCTCTGAGGAGCAACTGAACCTCTGCTGACTATGGGGAGTCCATGTAAGGTGACAGAGCGCTGAGGAGCAACTGACCCTCTGCTGACCATGGGGGGGACCAAGGTGACAGCTCTGAGGAGCAACTGAACCTCTGCTGACTATGGGGAGTCCATGTAAGGTGACAGAGCTCTGAGGAGCAACTGACCCTCTGCTAACCATGGGGGGGTCCATGTAAGGTGACAGAGCGCTGAGGAGCAACTGACCCTCTGCTGACCATGGGGGGGTCCATGTAAGGTGACAGAGCTCTGAGGAGCAACTGACCCTCTGCTGACCATGGGGAGGTCCATGTAAGGTGACAGAGCTCTGAGGAGCAACTGACCCTCTGCTGACCATGGGGAGGTCCATGTAAGGTGACAGCCCTAAGGAGCAACTGACCCTCTGCTGACCATGGGGGGGGGTCCATGTAAGGTGACAGAGCTCTGAGGAGCAACTGACCCTCTGCTGACCATGGGGGGGTCCATGTAAGGTGACAGAGCGCTGAGGAGCAACTGACCCTCTGCTGACCATGGGGGGGTCCATGTAAGGTGACAGAGCTCTGAGGAGCAACTGACCCTCTGCTGACCATGGGGGGGTCCATGTAAGGTGACAGAGCTCTGAGGAGCAACTGACCCTCCTAGAAGGTTTTCCAGGAAGAGCAAAAGAGGGACCTTCCCAGAGGAGCATAGGAGGAACCAGATCCATATTCATGCCTATGACTGGGAGACCAGAGAGGCTTATGGAGGTGGAATGTGACGAGAGCACTGAACTTCTACCCAATGACTCCAGCAGAATAGTGAGTGCAGCTCTGGAGTATAATACAGGATGTAACTCAGGATCAGTACAGGATAAGTAATGTATGTACACAGTGACTGCACCAGCAGAATAGTGAGTGCAGCTCTGGAGTATAATACAGGATGTAACTCAGGATCAGTACAGGATAAGTAATGTATGTACACAGTGACTGCACCAGCAGAATAGTGAGTGCAGCTCTGGAGTATAATACAGGATGTAACTCAGGATCAGTACAGGATAAGTAATGTATGTACACAGTGACTGCACCAGCAGAATAGTGAGTGCAGCTCTGGAGTATAACACAGGATGTAACGCAGGATCAGTACAGGATAAGTAATGTATGTACACAGTGACTGCACCAGCAGAATAGTGAGTGCAGCTCTGGAGTATAATACAGGATGTAACTCAGGATCAGTACAGGATAAGTAATGTATGTACACAGTGATTGCACCAGAAGAATAGTGAGTGCAGCTCTGGAGTATAATACAGGATGTAACTCAGGATCAGTACAGGATTAGTAATGTATGTACACAGTGACTGCACCAGCAGAATAGTGAGTGCAGCTCTGGAGTATAATACAGGATGTAACTCAGGATCAGTACAGGATAAGTAATGTATGTACACAGTGACTGCACCAGCAGAATAGTGAGTGCAGCTCTGGGGTATAATACAGGATGTAACTCAGGATCAGTACAGGATAAGTAATGTATGTACACAGTGACTGCACCAGCAGAATAGTGAGTGCAGCTCTGGAGTATAATACAGGATGTAACTCAGGATCAGTACAGGATAAGTAATGTATGTACACAGTGATTGCACCAGCAGAATAGTGAGTGCAGCTCTGGAGTATAATACAGGATGTAACTCAGGATCAGTACAGGATAAGTAATGTCTGTACACAGTGACTGCACCAGCAGAATAGTGAGTGTAGCTCTGGAGTATAATACAGGATGTAACTCAGGATCAGTACAGGATAAGTAATGTATGTACACAGTGACTGCACCAGCAGAATAGTGAGTGCAGCTCTGGAGTATAATACAGGATGTAACTCAGGATCAGTACAGGATAAGTAATGTATGTACACAGTGACTGCACCAGCAGAATAGTGAGTGCAGCTCTGGAGTATAATACAGGATGTAACTCGGGATCCGTACAGGATAAGTAATGTATGTACACAGTGACTGCACCAGCAGAATAGTGAGCGCAGCTCTGGAGTATAATACAGGATGTAACTCAGGATCAGTACAGGATAAGTAATGTATGTACACAGTGACTGCACCAGCAGAATAGTGAGTGCAGCTCTGGAGTATAATACAGGATGTAACTCAGGATCAGTACAGGATAAGTAATGTATGTACACAGTGACTGCACCAGCAGAATAGTGAGTGCAGCTCTGGAGTATAATACAGGATGTAACTCAGGATCTGTACAGGATAAGTAATGTATGTACACAGTGACTGCACCAGCAGAATAGTGAGTGCAGCTCTGGAGTATAATACAGGATGTAACTCAGGATCAGTACAGGATAAGTAATGTATGTACACAGTGACTGCACCAGCAGAATAGTGAGTGCAGCTCTGGGGTATAATACAGGATGTAACTCAGGATCAGTACAGGATAAGTAATGTATGTACACAGTGACTGCACCAGCAGAATAGTGAGTGCAGCTCTGGAGTATAATACAGGATGTAACTGAGGATCAGTACAGGATAAGTAATGTATGTACACAGTGACTGCACCAGCAGAATAGTGAGTGCAGCTCTGGAGTATAATACAGGATGTAACTCAGGATCAGTACAGGATAAGTAATGTATGTACACAGTGACTGCACCAGCAGAATAGTGAGTGCAGCTCTGGAGTATAATACAGGATGTAACTCAGGATCAGTACAGGATAAGTAATGTATGTACACAGTGATTGCACCAGCAGAATAGTGAGTGCAGCTCTGGAGTATAATACAGGATGTAACTCAGGATCAGTACAGGATAAGTAATGTCTGTACACAGTGACTGCACCAGCAGAATAGTGAGTGTAGCTCTGGAGTATAATACAGGATGTAACTCAGGATCAGTACAGGATAAGTAATGTATGTACACAGTGACTGCACCAGCAGAATAGTGAGTGCAGCTCTGGAGTATAATACAGGATGTAACTGAGGATCAGTACAGGATAAGTAATGTATATACACAGTGACTGCACCAGCAGAATAGTGAGTGCAGCTCTGGAGTATAATACAGGATGTAACTCAGGATCAGTACAGGCTAAGTAATGTATGTGCACAGTGACTGCACCAGCAGAATAGTGAGTGCAGCTCTGGAGTATAATACAGGATGTAACTCCGGATCAGTAATGTATGTACACAGTGACTGCACCAGCAGAATAGTGAGTACAGCTCTGGAGTGTAATACAGGATGTACAGTCAGGTCCATAAATATTGGGACACGGACACAATTGTAACATTTTTGGCTCTATTCACCACCACAATAGATCTGAAATGAAACGGACAAGATGTGCTTTACCTGCAGACTGTCAGCTGTAATCTGAGGGGATTTACATCCAAATCAGGTGAACGGTGCAGGAATTACAGCAGTTACATATGTGCCTCCCACTTGTTAAGGGTCCAGAAGTAATGGGACAATTGGCTTCTCAGCTGTTCCATGGCCGGTGTGTGTTATTCCCTCATTATCCCAATTACAATGAGCAGATAAAAGGTCCAGAGGTCATTTCCAGTCTGATATCTGCATTTGGAATCTGTTGCTGTCAACTCTCAAGATGAGATCCAAAGAGCGGTCACTATCAGTGAAGCCATCATTAGGCTGAAAAACACAACAAACCCATCAGAGAGATAGCAAAAACATTAGGCGCGGCCAAAACAACTGCCTGGAACATTCTTATAAAGAAGGAACGCACCGGTGAGCTCAGCAACACCAAAAGACCCGGAAGACCACGGAAAACAACTGTGGTGGATGAGCGAGGAATTCTTTCCCTGGTGAAGAAAACACCCTTCACAACAGTTGGCCAGACCAAGAACACTCTCCAGGAGGTAGGTCTATGTGTGCCAGAGTCAACAATCAGGAGAAGACTTCACCAGAGTGAATACAGAGGGTTCAAGATGGAAACCATTGGTGAGCCTCAAAAACAGGAAGGCCAGATTAGAGTTTGCCAAACGACATCTAAAAAAGCCTCCACAGTTCTGGAACAACATCCTATGGACAGATGAGACCAAGATCAACTTGTACCAGAGCGATGGGAAGAGAAGAGTATGGAGAAGGAAAGGAGCTGCTCATGATCCTAAGCATACCACCTCATCAGTGAAGCATGGTGGTGGTGGTAGTGTCATGGCGTGGGCATGTATGGCTGCCAATGGAACTGCTTCTCTTGTATTTATTGATGATGTGACTGCTGACAGAAGCAGCAGGATGAATTCTGAAGGGTTTCGGGCAATATTATCTGCTCATATTCAGCCCAATGCTTCAGAACTCCGCTTGGACTCCGCTTCACAGTGCAGATGGACAATGACCCAAAGCATACTGCAAAAGAAACCAAAGAGTTTTCTAAGGGAAAGAAGTGGAATGTTCTGCAATGGCCGAGTCAATCACCGGACCTGAATCCGATTGAGCTGCATTTCACTGTCTGAAGACAAAACTGAAGGGAAAATGCCCCAAGAACAAGCAGGAACTGAAGACAGTTGCAGTAGAGGCCTGGCAGAGCATCACCAGGGATGAGACCAGCGTCTGGTGATGTCTATGCGTTCCAGACTTCAGGCTGTAATTGACTGCAAAGGATTTGTAACCAAGTATTAAAAAGTGACAGTTTGATTTATGATTATTATTATGTCCCATTACTTCTGGTCCCTTTACATCTGTGCCTCCCACTTGTTAACTGCTGTAATTCCTGCACCGTTCACCTGATTTGGATGTAAATCCCCTCAGATTACAGCTGACAGTCTGCAGGTAAAGCACATCTTGTCCGTTTCATCTCACATCCATTGTGGTGGTGTATAGAGGCAAAAATGTTAGAATTGTGTCCATGTCCCAGTATTTATGGACCTGACTGTAAGTGATGTCTAGTTTTGGGGTTCAGGGGTGACTGGTGCTCTGAGTACAGTTCATGACTTTTCACGCATGAAGCTGAGGACATTGGGTGATGGCTTGCGGGGCGTGTTCTCTACACTTCGCTATGTGGCCCTTGTGTCATGCTGTGTTCTGTTCAGATCTAGGGGCCAATATCGCTCTGGTTTTGGAGGCGTTGTCTGCCCTGTCGCGGTCTCCTGGCTGCTGCCTCAGGGTCTTCTCTCTGAGTGACATCACCACCTACGTCCCCATGCTGGAGCTGGTGCAGACGTTGCTCAGGAACCTCCCGAACCTTCATCTGTTGTCCCTCAGCTACGACCTGGAGAGTCAGAGTGACTGGGAGAGTCCTGGTGCTGGAGCCGCGCAGTGCGCAGGTGAGTCTGGTGCTCGGGGCTCGCTCCTCCCCGTTGTCCCTGATTCTTACGTCTTCTTCTGGTCTCTGCAGACAATGGCTTACAGCAGCTGGAGCTCCGCTTTCCTCATGACCCTGTGCGGGTGGAGCATCTGGTGCCCGTGCTGAAGGCGTCCTCCTCCCTGGTGGAGCTCTCTCTGGACAATGCCACCTTTTCAGACCAGGACGATCTGAGGCGCGTTCTGCGGGTGATTGCAGGTAATGGTGCCGCATCTGCTCCCTCGTGTCCTGTCTATATGACGCAGCACCTTGTGTGATGAGGGCCCGGCCTGTTGTCGGGGTTGTCATTCCTGGATCAGTGAAGCTTTTACAGGTCACGGCTTACGTGATAGCAGATCCCAGAAGAGGGACGGCGGCTCCGAATAGAGCGTACTTGAGCGAGATAACAGAGGTAGTAGATGTACAGGTCCACCACACACCTGGATCTGCCGCCAGGTGAAACCCACAAGTAATAAAGACAACAAAAGCAATCTGTTACACAGCCTGGAGGTCACCCCGATCTGCTGCATTGTACAGAGGCTCTTGTCAACCAATATTCACCGGACAGAATAATATCAAAAACATCGGACCCCCAAGGAGTCATGATAATCACCAAAAAAATGAATAAAACTAACTTGCATATGTATGAAGATCCAAAAAACTTTATTGTAAGTATATATAAACAATACATACATATATAATAAAACAGGCAGCACAAGGCGGGACACACAGATGAGGAGCAGGACCCGAGGAGAGGCCGGGAGATCAGTGCACGAAATAACAGGGAAAAAGAGAATGCTAGCTGAAAGAGCAAACCTCAAAACCTCAGCAGCAACGCCCCAAACAAAGTGCAGAGGAGGCGATTGTAGAGATTGAGGTTGGAATGAAAAGGACAAAGTATAAACATACCCTGACTGGTGCAGAGATCTCTCGGCCGACTCCTGACCCAACGCCGTTTCGCCAGTAGATCTGGCTTCTTCCGGGGATACCTGCTCCTCATCTGTGTGTCCCGCCTTGTGCTGCCTGTTTTATTATATTTGTATGTATTGTTTATCTGTTTATATATACTTACAATAAAGTTTTTTGGATCTTCATACATATGTAAGTTAGTTTTATTCATTTTTTTGTTGATTGTACAGAGGCCCTTGTTGCAGATGGGGTTAAATGTGCAGCCAGAAGAGCGCCCACCATCGCTAACTAGGTCAGTCCGAGCCTGTATCCGGACAGGAAGAAACCGCGGCCCGTCCGGCTCACGACCAAAGGAAGCTACAGATGCTGCACCCACATGTCCGTATCCAACACCTTTGTTTCCGCTTCAACTGGCAGGAACTTCAAATGGAAACAAACCTTAATTGCAACACGACCTTTGCAGTTTATTTAATCACATGCAGAAAATGCAAACTGCAATATGTCGGCTGCACCACCAAAGCCCTAAAAACCAGAACACGCGGCACATTTCCAATGTGCGCCTCCATGGCAGCCGCATTGTGCTGTCTGCCAAGGCGGGGACACATCGCATCTAGTGGTGCAGGGTGTAGAAAGGGTCCTATTGCCCAAAAAGAGGAGGGGATTACAAAAGAAAACGATTAAATAGAGAATCCTTTAAGATTACGTCTAGACAATAAACCCGTCCTGTCATTGTTCCTGCACTTCACAGCCGTCCCTCAAACTCTCTCCTTTACCTTGTTTCCCACAGCCGGTGCACGTGTTGTGCGTTTCTGTATCGGCTTTTTCTGTTCATGGTGTTCCACAGGCGTGGCGTGTCTGCAGTCATGTGACCGCAGTCCGTGAGACCAGGCGCAGTCCCTCTATAAACACTGCCACTTTCTAATGTCGTATTGTGTCATGAGTGAGGGCGCGAGTTGTCTTCAGTAGCTCGAAACACGTAGACACCGCAAGCAAAATACATTTTTCCTTTACCGAAGTGGAGCTGGATTTCTTCAACCACATTGCAATGTCGCCAGGTGAAGGTCCAGTCTGCAAAACAAATGGCAAGAGGGACGGCACCGGCAGCATTGTACTGACTACACAGTGCCACCTTACATCCTGTATTATACTCCAGAGCTGCACTCCCTGTCCGAGGCTAATGAGTCTTCTGTCACTTTTTAGACTGTAACGTTCTACTTCGGAGGCTGGGTTTCCATGATATGAAGATGTCGGACGCTCCCCGTGAGATTTTGCACTTACTTAGTCTTTCCAGACTTGAAGGTAGCGTATCCCAACCTGCCTGGTGTCGTCTTCCCCACCCCCATCACCTGCCTGGTGTCGTCTTCCCCATCCCCATCACCTGCCTGGTGTCATCGTCACCCCCCCCCCCCCATCACCTGCCTGGTGTCGTCTCCTCCCCCTCCCACCCCCCATCACCTTCCTGGTGTTGTGTCTGTCGTCTTTCCCCCCCCCCAAATAACCTCCCTGGCGTCGTCATCGTCCCGTCCCCAATAACCTCCCTGGTGTCGTCGTCTCCCAATAACCTCCCTGGTGTTGCCCCCCCCCCCCCCCCCCAATAACCTCCCTGGTGTCATCCCCCCCTCCCCCAATAACCTCCCCGGTGTCTGCCCCGCTTCACTTTTCTTCTCTTCTGTAGAAATTAAGTTCTCGTTCTGCCGCCTCTTCGAGACGTCGTCGGCTGATTTTGTCGCAGAGTTTGTCGCCGCTGTCAGAAGAAACCCGTCTGTGAGGATCCTGACGCTTAACGGGAACCGCCTGGGTGAGTGGCGCAGTAATGGCGCTGAGTCATAC
Source organism: Bufo bufo (assembly GCF_905171765.1). Classification (NCBI taxonomy): domain Eukaryota; kingdom Metazoa; phylum Chordata; class Amphibia; order Anura; family Bufonidae; genus Bufo; species Bufo bufo. Next base: position 229,122,575 of record NC_053397.1, read on the forward strand.
ATGTCCAGGGAGGGGGGTTGCTCAGCTTTTTGATTTCGGAATCAGACGGCTTCTGTATTGAGCGCACGTTTGAGGTCACACATGGGCCCTTGGCTCTGGGGCCACAGTTCTTACAAAGCAATGTTTTTTCCTCAGGTAATGATGGGCTGTGTGCACTGGCTGAGCTCTACTCCCCCGACTCCCGCTCTGGAATCATCTACTTGGATGTCAGGTAACGCTCCTCCGCCTGTACGTAGACCCGTGTATACGGGGCCCCTCGGCTGGGCACACTGGCCCTCTGGAGGAGATGAGTTAACACCAGCCCATGTCTCCTGGGGCGCCGTATGTTTCATGTATGACGTTTCCCCCATCAGTACAGGCAGGAATGGGTTAAAGCCCCCCAGGTACAACTAGTCAGAGACAGGTTAGTGAGCGGTACCAGTCACCGTGGCCCCTAAGAGGCGGAGCCGCTGGATGTTATTTCTCTCTAGGTCATGATGGGGACACTTCTCCTGCGCTGTCCAAGCCTTTTCCTGTCTGTATACCGCCTCCCTGCGGTAAGAGCGAGGTCCGTAATACTGTGCATGCATGGAGTTACTCACAGGTGTCCCGCGGAATACTGCAATGGGTCTGTCTGAAGGCAATTCAAGATGGTGCCTTCCCCCTTCCCACCTCTCTCATGAGTGCACTGCCCGGCTGAGGAGGCTGGATGGACGGTGCATCCGCGGAGAGTGTCTACACCTCACAGGAGCGCCCCCTCCTTACTGCCCGGCTGAGGAGGCTGGATGGCCGGTGCATCCGCGGAGAGTATCTACACCTCACTGGAGCGCCCCCTCCTTACTGCCCGGCTGAGGAGGCTGGATGGACGAAGCATCCGCGGAGAGTGTCTACACCTCACAGGAGCGCCCCCTCCTTACTGCCCGGCTGAGGAGGCTGGATGGACGGTGCATCCGCGGAGAGTGTCTACACCTCACTGGAGCGCCCCCTCCTTACTGCCCGGCTGAGGAGGCTGGATGGACGGTGCATCTGCGGAGAGTGTCTACACCTCACAGGAGCGCCCCCTCCTTACTGCCCGGCTGAGGAGGCTGGATGGACGGTGCATCCGCGGAGAGTGTCTACACCTCACTGCAGCGCCCCCTCCTTACTGCCCGGCTGAGGAGGCTGGATGGACGGTGCATCCGCGGAGAGTGTCTACACCTCACTGGAGCGCCCCCTCCTTACTGCCCGGCTGAGGAGGCTGGATGGACGGTGCATCCGCGGAGAGTGTCTACACCTCACAGGAGCGCCCCCTCCTTACTGCCCGGCTGAGGAGGCTGGATGGACGGTGCATCCGCGGAGAGTGTCTACACCTCACAGGAGCGCCCCCTCCTTACTGCCCGGCTGAGGAGGCTGGATGGACGGTGTATCCACGGAGAGTGTCTACACCTCACAGGAGCGCCCCCTCCTTACTGCCCGGCTGAGGAGGCTGGATGGCCGGTGTATCCACAGAGAGTGTCTACACCTCACAGGAGCGCCCCCTCCTTACTGCCCGGCTGAGGAGGCTGGATGGCCGGTGTATCCGCGGAGAGTGTCTACACCTCACTGCAGCGCCCCCTCCTTACTGCCCGGCTGAGGAGGCTGGATGGACGGTGCATCCGCGGAGAGTGTCTACACCTCACAGGAGCGCCCCCTCCTTACTGCCCGGCTGAGGAGGCTGGATGGCCGGTGTATCCACGGAGAGTGTCTACACCTCACAGGAGCGCCCCCTCCTTACTGCCCGGCTGAGGAGGCTGGATGGCCGGTGTATCCGCGGAGAGTGTCTACACCTCACTGCAGCGCCCCCTCCTTACTGCCCGGCTGAGGAGGCTGGATGGACGGTGCATCCGCGGAGAGTGTCTACACCTCACAGGAGCGCCCCCTCCTTACTGCCCGGCTGAGGAGGCTGGATGGCCGGTGCATCCGCGGAGAGTGTCTACACCTCACTGGAGCGCCCCCTCCTTACTGCCCGGCTGAGGAGGCTGGATGGCCGGTGCATCCGCGGAGAGTGTCTACACCTCACAGGAGCGCCCCCTCCTTACTGCCCGGCTGAGGAGGCTGGATGGCCGGTGTATCCACGGAGAGTGTCTACACCTCACAGGAGCGCCCCCTCCTTACTGCCCGGCTGAGGAGGCTGGATGGCCGGTGCATCCGCGGAGAGTGTCTACACCTCACTGGAGCGCCCCCTCCTTACTGCCCGGCTGAGGAGGCTGGATGGACGGTGCATCCGCGGAGAGTGTCTACACCTCACTGCAGCGCCCCCTCCTTACTGCCCGGCTGAGGAGGCTGGATGGACGGTGCATCCGCGGAGAGTGTCTACACCTCACAGGAGCGCCCCCTCCTTACTGCCCGGCTGAGGAGGCTGGATGAACGGTGCATCCGCGGAGAGTGTCTACACCTCACTGGAGCGCCCCCTCCTTACTGCCCGGCTGAGGAGGCTGGATGGACTGTGCATCCGCGGAGAGTGTCTACACCTCACAGGAGCGCCCCCTCCTTACTGCCCGGCTGAGGAGGCTGGATGGCCGGTGTATCCACAGAGAGTGTCTATACCTCACAGGAGCGCCCCCTCCTTACTGCCCGGCTGAGGAGGCTGGATGGCCGGTGTATCCGCGGAGAGTGTCTACACCTCACTGGAGCGCCCCCTCCTTACTGCCCGGCTGAGGAGGCTGGATGGACAGTGCATCCGCGGAGAGTGTCTACACCTCACAGGAGCGCCCCCTCCTTACTGCCCGGCTGAGGAGGCTGGATGGCCGGTGTATCCGCGGAGAGTGTCTACACCTCACTGGAGCGCCCCCTCCTTACTGCCCGGCTGAGGAGGCTGGATGGACAGTGCATCCGCGGAGAGTGTCTACACCTCACTGCAGCGCCCCCTCCTTACTACCCGGCTGAGGAGGCTGGATGGACGGTGCATCCGCGGAGAGTGTCTACACCTCACTGGAGCGCCCCCTCCTTACTGCCCGGCTGAGGAGGCTGGATGGCCGGTGCAACCGCGGAGAGTGTCTACACCTCACTGGAGCGCCCCCTCCTTACTGCCCGGCTGAGGAGGCTAGATGAACGGTGCATCCGCGGAGAGTGTCTACACCTCACTGCAGCGCCCCCTCCTTACTGCCCGGCTGAGGAGGCTGGATGGACAGTGCATCCGCGGAGAGTGTCTACACCTCACAGGAGCGCCCCCTCCTTACTGCCCGGCTGGATGGACGGTGCATCCGCGGAGAGTGTCTACACCTCACAGGAGCGCCCCCTCCTTACTGCCCGGCTGAGGAGGCTGGATGAACGGTGCATCCGCGGAGAGTGTCTACACCTCACTGCAGCGCCCCCTCCTTACTGCCCGGCTGAGGAGGCTGGATGGCCGGTGTATCCACAGAGAGTGTCTACACCTCACTGCAGCGCCCCCTCCTTACTGCCCGGCTGAGGAGGCTGGATGGCCGGTGTATCCACAGAGAGTGTCTACACCTCACAGGAGCGCCCCCTCCTTACTGCCCGGCTGAGGAAGCTGGATGGCCGGTGCATCCGCGGAGAGTGTCTACACCTCACAGGAGCGCCCCCTCCTTACTGCCCGGCTGAGGAGGCTGGATGGCCGGTGCATCCGCGGAGAGTGTCTACACCTCACTGGAGCGCCCCCTCCTTACTGCCCGGCTGAGGAGGCTGGATGGCCGGTGTATCCGCGGAGAGTATCTACACCTCAAAGGAGCGCCCCCTCCTTACTGCCCGGCTGAGGAGGCTGGATGGACGGTGCATCCGCGGAGAGTGTCTACACCTCACTGGAGCGCCCCCTCCTTACTGCCCGGCTGAGGAGGCTGGATGGCCGGTGCATCCGCGGAGAGTGTCTACACCTCACAGGAGCGCCCCCTCCTTACTGCCCGGCTGAGGAGGCTGGATGGACGGTGCATCCGCGGAGAGTGTCTACACCTCACTGGAGCGCCCCCTCCTTACTGCCCGGCTGAGGAGGCTGGATGGACGGTGCATCCGCGGAGAGTGTCTACACCTCACAGGAGCGCCCCCTCCTTACTGCCCGGCTGAGGAGGCTGGATGGCCGGTGTATCCACAGAGAGTGTCTATACCTCACAGGAGCGCCCCCTCCTTACTGCCCGGCTGAGGAGGCTGGATGGACGGTGCATCCGCGGAGAGTGTCTACACCTCACTGGAGCGCCCCCTCCTTACTGCCCGGCTGAGGAGGCTGGATGGCCGGTGCATCCGCGGAGAGTGTCTACACCTCACTGGAGCGCCCCCTCCTTACTGCCCGGCTGAGGAGGCTGGATGGACGGTGCATCCGCGGAGAGTGTCTACACCTCACAGGAGCGCCCGCTCCTTACTGCCCGGCTGAGGAAGCTGGATGGACGGTGCATCCACGGAGAGTGTCTACACCTCACAGGAGCGCCCCCTCCTTACTGCCCGGCTGATGAGGCTGGATGAACAGTGCATCCGCGGAGAGTGTCTACACCTCACTGCAGCGCCCCCTCCTTACTGCCCGGCTGAGGAGGCTGGATGGACGGTGCATCCGCGGAGTGTCTACACCTCACTGGAGCGCCCCCTCCTTACTGCCCGGCTGAGGAGGCTGGATGGCCGGTGCATCCGCGGAGAGTATCTACACCTCACAGGAGCGCCCCCTCCTTACTGCCCGGCTGAGGAGGCTGGATGGCCGGTGCATCCGCGGAGAGTGTCTACACCTCACAGGAGCGCCCCCTCCTTACTGCCCGGCTGAGGAGGCTGGATGGCCGGTGCATCCGCGGAGAGTGTCTACACCTCACAGGAGCGCCCCCTCCTTACTGCCCGGCTGAGGAGGCTGGATGGCCGGTGTATCCGCGGAGAGTGTCTACACCTCACTGCAGCGCCCCCTCCTTACTGCCCGGCTGAGGAGGCTGGATGGCCGGTGCATCCGCGGAGAGTGTCTACACCTCACTGGAGCGCCCCCTCCTTAGTGCCCGGCTGAGGAGGCTGGATGGACGGTGCATCCGCGGAGAGTGTCTACACCTCACTGCAGCGCCCCCTCCTTACTGCCCGGCTGAGGAGGCTGGATGGCCGGTGTATCCACAGAGAGTGTCTACACCTCACTGGAGCTCTTCCGAGTCTGCAATTCCGTTACCGAAAAAAATAGAACATGTCCTATTTTTGTCCGCAATTGTGGACAAGAATAGGCATTTTCTGTAAAGTGCCAGCGATGTGCAGTCCGCAAAATGCTGAACGCACAGTGTCGGTGTCCGTGTTTTGCGGATCGGCAAAACGCTTACGGACGTGTGAATGGACCCTTTGAAGAAGTGGCAGAAACAGAAAATTCAAGCCGAGACCTGTTTGATTGGTCACGTGTTTCACGTTTCTCTGGCCACGATACATCGCACAGATGTCTACCTGCACCTTCCCAGCCACAGGATATTCCGGTGGTCACAGTGCACAGACGCCCGCATTCTTCATCTGCAGGTCCCTTGGCTGCCCTTCCGTGTTTCTGACCGGCTCCCTGAGGATGCAAGCTGTGACTACATCCCATACTTGGCAGGTAAAGGCGTCTTCTGATGGATCTGGTACAAGATAATGGCTCCTGATCAATTACAAGAAGGCACAGCGAGTCCCAACTCAGGAGCTGAACTTCCGGGTTCCATCCCAAATTCTCTTCAGCTGACGATAAAGTTGTCTTCAGAGAGGAGATGCAATTTATCAAGGGGACAAGTCGCCTTTCCTCACCCCCAGTGTCCATTTCATATGTCATAAGTGTTGCATCTCCTATCTTCATCAGAGGTAATACTAGGCGCCATATTCCACATTTTCCCCAAGACAATATCCACTCCTTGGAACGGATGGATCTAGAGCCCAGATGAGAAACACTTGGATGTTCTATCACCAAGGGCTGAAGTGGAGGCTGAAACTCAGGCATCTGCTTTGTGGCAAATTCCTGATTCCCCGGCCTCAGAAAAGTCCTCACTAAGGACTCCTCTGACTGGTTCACATGTAGACAGATTGTGACCCAAGAAGGGACCGTCCTCCAACCTGAAATATCCGTGGTGGTCGGACTGGTCTTGGCTCACCTCCAACCTTACCCTCAACCACCAGTCGAGATAATTACCACCAGTCGAGGGGGCGCTCCAGTGAGGACTGGAGGAGCCTCAACACAAGAACCTTCTGAAGAAGGGAGGAGAAAATCAGCTCTCAAAGGGAAAAATTTTAGTGTATAAAATAAAAATATATATTGAAAGGTCAGATATCTTCAGGAACTCTGAGACCCTGTTTCTTCGGCATCAAGGGCCATTCCCTGGGTGGAGCAGGGGCTATTGGAAGTGTCACCAGTCACTTACCTGCTCTGCTGCAATGTCCTGGGCTGAACTGGGCACAAGTTTGCAATGCTGCCACATGGTCAGTGTCTTCGCCATTGAGGAAGGATTCCAGGGCGGGCATTCTTATGATGTAGGCCTCTATCTTCCATAGAATATTGGAATGGGGTCTTCTGTCCCACCACTTGGACACCACGTTGTCTTATTTGTGACTGTGCTGCAGTAGGATGTCCAGGAAAACGGATTTACCTGAAACTTTCATTTCCTGCGGTCTGCAGGCAGCGCGGCTTTCCCTCCCTTTAAAGGGAACCTGTCCTCGCCTTTATGCTGCCCATAGTAACTGCAGTATAAAGTAGAGAGGTGAGTGGATTTCAGCGGTCGGTCATTTATAAGATATAAGTAAGTGGTTGCCGAGAACCGACATCACAATCGGTGCAGACTGGATAAGAGTCCCGGCCTCCTGAGAAGAGTCCTGGTTATTCCCGCTGATGACTGACCGGCTTCTACCTAGTTTTCTCTAGGAGAGATCTGTCATCAGCGGGAGATTATAATGACCAGGACTCTTCTCAGGCAGATGTGACTCTTCCAGGCCCGGGCTGCAGTGATTGATGGCGGTTCTCGGCCACCACTTACTATTAGCTGATGAGTGACACACCGATGACATCACCATGTCTGTCACTATTGTATACCGCCCTCCTCAGCACGTCTCTCACTATTGTATACCGCCCTCAGCACGTCTGTCACTATTGTATACCGCCCTCAGTGATGTCACTATTGTATACCGCCCTCAGCACGTCTGTCACTATTGTATACCGCCCTCAGTGATGTCAGCATGTCTGTCACTATTGTATACCGCCCTCAGTGATGTCAGCGTGTCTGTCACTATTGTATACCGCCCTCAGTGATGTCAGCATGTCTGTCACTATTGTATACCGCCCTCAGTGATGTCACCACGTCTGTCACTATTGTATACCGCCCTCAGTGAGGTCAGCATGTCTGTCACTATTGTATACCGCCCTCAGCGAGGCATGTCTGTCACTATTGTATACCGCCCTCAGTGATGTCAGCGTGTCTGTCACTATTGTATACCGCCCTCAGTGATGTCACCGTGTCTGTCACTATTGTATACCGCCCTCAGTGAGGCATGTCTGTCACTATTGTATACCGCCCTCAGTGATGTCAGCATGTCTGTCACTATTGTATACCGCCCTCAGTGAGGTCACCATGTCTGTCACTATTGTATACTGCCCTCAGTGAGGTCAGCATGTCTGTCACTATTGTATACTGCCCTCAGTGAGGTCAGCATGTCTGTCACTATTGTATACCGCCCTCAGTGATGTCAGCACGTCTGTCACTATTGTATACCGCCCTCAGTGAGGTCAGCATGTCTGTCACTATTGTATACTGCCCTCAGTGAGGTCAGCATGTCTGTCACTATTGTATACCGCCCTCAGTGAGGTCAGCATGTCTGTCACTATTGTATACCGCCCTCAGCATGTCTGTCACTATTGTATACCGCCCTCAGTGATGTCAGCATGTCTGTCACTATTGTATACCGCCCTCAGTGATGTCAGCATGTCTGTCACTATTGTATACCGCCCTCAGTGAGGTCAGCACTTCTGTCACTATTGTATACCGCCCTCAGTGAGGTCACCATGTCTGTCACTATTGTATACCGCCCTCAGTGAGGTCACCATGTCTGTCACTATTGTATACCGCCCTCAGCATGTCTGTCACTATTGTATACCGCCCTCAGCATGTCTGTCACTATTGTATACCGCCCTCAGCATGTCTGTCACTATTGTATACCACCCTCAGTGAGGTCAGCATGTCTGTCACTATTGTATACCGCCCTCAGTGATGTCAGCATGTCTGTCACTATTGTATACCGCCCTCAGTGAGGTCAGCACGTCTGTCACTATTGTATACCGCCCTCAGTGAGGTCAGCATGTCTGTCACTATTGTATACCGCCCTCACCATGTCTGTCACTATTGTATACCGCCCTCAGTGAGGTCACCATGTCTGTCACTATTGTATACCGCCCTCAGTGATGTCAGTGTGTCTGTCACTATTGTATACCGCCCTCAGTGAGGTCAGCATGTCTGTCACTATTGTATACCGCCCTCAGTGAGGTCAGCACGTCTGTCACTATTGTATACCGCCCTCAGTGATGTCAGCACGTCTGTCACTATTGTATACCGCCCTCAGTGATGTCAGCACGTCTGTCACTATTGTATACCGCCCTCAGTGAGGTCACCATGTCTGTCACTATTGTATACCGCCCTCAGTGAGGTCAGCACGTCTGTCACTATTGTATACTGCCCTCAGTGATGTCAGCACGTCTGTCACTATTGTATACCGCCCTCAGTGATGTCAGCACGTCTGTCACTATTGTATACCGCCCTCAGTGATGTCAGCGTGTCTGTCACTATTGTATACCGCCCTCAGTGATGTCAGCACGTCTGTCACTATTGTATACCGCCCTCAGTGATGTCAGCACGTCTGTCACTATTGTATACCGCCCTCAGTGATGTCAGCACGTCTGTCACTATTGTATACCGCCCTCAGTGATGTCAGCGTGTCTGTCACTATTGTATACCGCCCTCAGTGATGTCAGCGTGTCTGTCACTATTGTATACCGCCCTCAGCATGTCTGTCACTATTGTATACCGCCCTCAGTGATGTCAGCATGTCTGTCACTATTGTATACCGCCCTCAGTGATGTCAGCATGTCTGTCACTATTGTATACCGCCCTCAGTGATGTCAGCATGTCTGTCACTATTGTATACCGCCCTCAGTGAGGTCAGCATGTCTGTCACTATTGTATACCGCCCTCAGTGAGGTCACCATGTCTGTCACTATTGTATACCGCCCTCAGTGATGTCACTATTGTATACCGCCCTCAGTGATGTCAGCATGTCTGTCACTATTGTATACCGCCCTCAGTGAGGTCAGCATGTCTGTCACTATTGTATACCGCCCTCAGTGATGTCACCACGTCTGTCACTATTGTATACCGCCCTCAGTGATGTCACCACGTCTGTCACTATTGTATACCGCCCTCAGTGATGTCAGCACGTCTGTCACTATTGTATACCGCCCTCAGTGATGTCAGCACGTCTGTCACTATTGTATACCGCCCTCAGTGAGGTCAGCATGTCTGTCACTATTGTATACCGCCCTCAGTGATGTCACCACGTCTGTCACTATTGTATACCGCCCTCAGTGATGTCAGCATGTCTGTCACTATTGTATACCGCCCTCAGTGATGTCAGCATGTCTGTCACTATTGTATACCGCCCTCAGTGATGTCACCATGTCTGTCACTATTGTATACCGCCCTCAGTGATGTCACCATGTCTGTCACTATTGTATACCGCCCTCAGTGAGGTCAGCATGTCTGTCACTATTGTATACCGCCCTCAGTGATGTCACCATGTCTGTCACTATTGTATACCGCCCTCAGTGATGTCAGCATGTCTGTCACTATTGTATACCGCCCTCAGTGATGTCAGCATGTCTGTCACTATTGTATACCGCCCTCAGTGATGTCAGCATGTCTGTCACTATTGTATACCGCCCTCAGTGATGTCAGCATGTCTGTCACTATTGTATACCGCCCTCAGTGATGTCACCATGTCTGTCACTATTGTATACCGCCCTCAGTGATGTCACCATGTCTGTCACTATTGTATACCGCCCTCAGTGATGTCAGCATGTCTGTCACTATTGTATACCGCCCTCAGTGAGGTCACCATGTCTGTCACTATTGTATACCGCCCTCAGTGATGTCACCATGTCTGTCACTATTGTATACCGCCCTCAGTGATGTCACCATGTCTGTCACTATTGTATACCGCCCTCAGTGATGTCAGCATGTCTGTCACTATTGTATACCGCCCTCAGTGAGGTCACCATGTCTGTCACTATTGTATACCGCCCTCAGTGATGTCAGCATGTCTGTCACTATTGTATACCGCCCTCAGTGAGGTCAGCATGTCTGTCACTATTGTATACCGCCCTCAGTGATGTCACCATGTCTGTCACTATTGTATACCGCCCTCAGTGATGTCACCATGTCTGTCACTATTGTATACCGCCCTCAGTGAGGTCACCATGTCTGTCACTATTGTATACCGCCCTCAGTGAGGTCACCATGTCTGTCACTATTGTATACTGCCCTCAGTGATGTCACCATGTCTGTCACTATTGTATACCGCCCTCAGTGATGTCAGCATGTCTGTCACTATTGTATACCGCCCTCAGTGAGGTCACCATGTCTGTCACTATTGTATACTGCCCTCAGTGATGTCAGCATGTCTGTCACTATTGTATACCGCCCTCAGTGATGTCACCATGTCTGTCACTATTGTATACCGCCCTCACCATATCTGTCACTATTGTATACCGCCCTCAGTGATGTCACCATGTCTGTCACTATTGTATACCGCCCTCAGTGAGGTCACCATGTCTGTCACTATTGTATACCGCCCTCAGTGAGGTCACCATGTCTGTCACTATTGTATACCGCCCTCAGTGATGTCACCATGTCTGTCACTATTGTATACCGCCCTCAGTGATGTCAGCATGTCTGTCACTATTGTATACCGCCCTCAGTGAGGTCAGCATGTCTGTCACTATTGTATACCGCCCTCAGTGAGGTCACCATGTCTGTCACTATTGTATACCGCCCTCAGTGATGTCACCATGTCTGTCACTATTGTATACCGCCCTCAGTGATGTCAGCGTGTCTGTCACTATTGTATACCGCCCTCAGTGATGTCACCGTGTCTGTCACTATTGTATACCGCCCTCAGTGATGTCAGCGTGTCTGTCACTATTGTATACCGCCCTCAGTGATGTCACTATTGTATACCGCCCTCAGTGATGTCAGCATGTCTGTCACTATTGTATACCGCCCTCAGTGATGTCACTATTGTATACCGCCCTCAGTGATGTCACTATTGTATACCGCCCTCAGTGATGTCAGCATGTCTGTCACTATTGTATACCGCCCTCAGTGATGTCAGCATGTCTGTCACTATTGTATACCGCCCTCAGTGATGTCAGCATGTCTGTCACTATTGTATACCGCCCTCAGTGATGTCACTATTGTATACCGCCTTCAGTGATGTCAGCATGTCTGTCACTATTGTATACCGCCCTCAGTGATGTCACTATTGTATACCGCCCTCAGTGAGGTCAGTATAAAGTTGACGACCGGTTCCCTGTAATATTGCTCTATAAACATGCACCGGCCCTGGTGGTTCAGGTTCTTAGGGGCCGAGGTAACTGGTTGTTTCCTACTGACTGCTTATTACCCCGCCTCGTTGTACCTGGGGGGCTTTAACCCCTTTGGGGCTGTGCTGCCATAGGACTACAGGAAATAGAGCTTTACTGACCTGCACTTTTCATCTTTTCAGCTCCAACTGCATTAAGCCGGACGGCCTGCTGCGCTTCACTAAGAAGCTGGAGGGGTTCGGGAAACTCCCGCTGCGGCAGCTGGACATCTCGCAGAACCTACTGGACCGGGACCCTGTACTCGCCAGGGAGGCCCTGCAGGCTCTGGAGGGTGTCTGTCGGGTGGTCCGTGATAGCTGGGACTCCAGCCAGGCCTTCTCTGACCATGTCAGTGTCATGTGACGTCAGGCTGCTCACCCCGGGGATTGGGGTGAATGAGAAGCTGAGGCAGAAACCCCCCGATGTGCACCTAACGCTCAGAGGAGAGGGTGCAGTTCAGGCAGTGGCCACTAGAGAGCGCTGACAGCTTAGTACAATCCAGTGTGTGGCGCCATCCCAGAGTATTCACAATTACCACCCAGTATAATGGGGGGGCTCTACTGCCTCCTGCTGGAAGCCATGGCTTCTGTTCTAGGCAGCCATATTGTGGGGGGGGGGGGGCTCGCTCGCTCGCTGTAGATTTGTGCCTTCTGTCTCATCTTTTTACTTGCATGTACAGCAGAACCTGAGGTCTGAGCCCCGAGCTACATCATGGACACTCGGATAGGGCTTCAGCCGTGCCTCCAGCAGCGGGGTTCCTCTCACTCAGTCTTTAATGATCAGCATGTGCCAAGGCAATCCCTGTCACAGAAAACAAGGCCTCCGCCCAAAGCAAATGGAACGGAGATGACAAGTAACAAAAGTGTCTACAGCTCCTATGCAAACCTGTCTCCATGGCAACAGACTACAACCAGGCTTGTGTCGTCTGAGCATGTTTTCAGGTGTTACTCCATGTGGCTGTAAGTCATCAAAGAGGCGGTGGAGGGAGTAACACCTGTCTGCAGAATCCGAGTACTCATTGTTTGGAGTCCATTGGCCTACACCCCTGTAATCACAGCATAGCACGTGCCGCTGATCCTGCCCCTCCCCCACTCTATGCACTGTAATTACATATTTTCTGTACCTGATTTGCTTACATGGTAATAATCAGACTCCACTAATAAAGATGATTACAGATCCTGCTGCAATTATAACACTCCACCTGCTGGGAGAAGTAGCTTGTAGCAAAATGGAAGTGAGGGGGCTCAGTCATGGGTCCTTTGTCTGGTTCAGGACCACACACCGCCCGGGGCAGAGATGGGGGCCCAATCTGTGTGGTGCCCGATCACGTGAGAACAAATCACAGCAGTGTTAGTCTTCCACTCTTGCCTCTCTCTCATCTCTTCCTTCTCTTGTCTTCTCCTCCTTCCCCCTCTCTTGTCTTCTCCTCCTGGCCCTCTCCTCTCGTCTTCTCCTCCTTCCACCTGGCCCCTTCTCTCATCTCCTCCTCCTTCTCTCGTCTTCTCCTCCTTCCCCCTCTCTTGTCTTCTCCTCCTGGCCCTCTCCTCTCGTCTTCTCCTCCTTCCTCCTGGCCCCTTCTCTCATCTCCTCCTCCTTCTCTCGTCTTCTCCTCCTGGCCCCTTCTCTCGTCTTCTCCTCCTCCTCCTCCTGGCCCCTTCTCTCGTCTCCTTCCTCCTGGCCCCTTCTCTAGTCTCCTTCCTCCTGGCCCCTTCTCTAGTCTCCTCCTTCCTCCTGGCCCCTTCTCTCGTCTCCTCCTTCCTCCTGGCCCCTTCTCTCGTCTCCTCCTTCCTCCTGGCCCCTTCTCTCGTCTCCTCCTTCCTCCTGCCCCTTCTCTCGTCTCCTCCTTCCTCCTGGCCCCTTCTCTCGTCTCCTCCTTCCTCCTGGCCCCTTCTCTCGTCTCCTCTTTCCTCCTGGCCCCTTCTCTCGTCTCCTCCTTCCTCCTGGCCCCTTCTCTCGTCTCCTCCTTCCTCCTGGCCCCTTCTCTCGTCTCCTCCTTCCTCCTGGCCCCTTCTCTCGTCTCCTCCTTCCTCCTGGCCCCTTCTCTCGTCTCCTCCTGGCCCCTTCTCTCGTCTCCTCCTTCCTCCTGGCCCCTTCTCTCGTCTCCTCCTTCCTCCTGGCCCCTTCTCTCGTCTCCTCCTTCCTCCTGGCCCCTTCTCTCGTCTCCTCCTTCCTCCTGGCCCCTTCTCTCGTCTCCTCCTTCCTCCTGGCCCCTTCTCTCGTCTCCTCCTTCCTCCTGGCCCCTTCTCTCGTCTCCTCCTTCCTCCTGGCCCCTTCTCTCGTCTCCTCCTTCCTCCTGGCCCCTTCTCTCGTCTCCTCCTTCCTCCTGGCCCCTTCTCTCGTCTCCTCCTTCCTCCTGGCCCCTTCTCTCGTCTCCTCCTCCTTCCTCCTGGCCCCTTCTCTCGTCTCCTCCTCCTTCCTCCTGGCCCCTTCTCTCGTCTCCTCCTCCTTCCTCCTGGCCCCTTCTCTCGTCTCCTCCTCCTTCCTCCTGGCCCCTTCTCTCGTCTCCTCCTCCTTCCTCCTGGCCCCTTCTCTCGTCTCCTCCTCCTTCCTCCTGGCCCCTTCTCTCGTCTCCTCCTCCTTCCTCCTGTCCACACAATGGAGGATCTCACCAGCCGGAGCTGTTGTAGGTCTAGACCACCGCCATCTATAGGATTAGTAAATCTGCCCCATTGTTTCCTCATCCACTTGTATGTCAGGTCGTATTCAGCATAGTCTTATAGAGGAGGGAATACAGCACTGAGGAGGTGGACGCCGCGCCATTTATCCACACCTTGGGGGGCAGATTACATATGGGAATTATACGGACACCCCGAGTCAGATCGTACTGGATGAGCCCTGCAGTGAGGTCCAGACGATTTCAGTGATAATCCAAGGACCACCCACACACAATTACCTTACGACAAGATCTCCCATCCAGGAGGGTAAGCTACGGCATCCTGCTAGATACAGCATGTGAAAGTGGGGCAGAGTACGCTACCCCCTCCACAACTTATGAGACGCAGACCCTCCAGGACACCCCCAATCTCTCCACCAGCACCCACTTTTATTCCAGCGGCCTGTGGACCCCATGATACAAGCACAAGCAAGGACACTACATTCCAAAGCGACAGCAGGCATTGTGAGGGATGAGAATCCATCTTGTGCAGGTGTAATTAGTGATGCAGCGGGCAGGACGTAGGGAGTCTGTGTGTGGATCAGAAGGTCCTCGCTACAAGGCCAAGGTGGTGGCCCCTCATCAGAGTCTGACAGACAAGAGCGTTAGGTTCCTGCTGACGAATATTGAGACAAGATGCTGCAGAACCTCTGTCATCAGTATTTAGCAGACATATGGCCTTTTATGAATAACCAACCAAATCCTACGTTCGTTTCCACCCCTTGGCGGTGGCTGGACGTGTCTGTGATTATCTGTAGTGTTATAAAGATGTCTGCTGGTGTGGAATAAAGGAGAGGATCTGATTCAGCAGGGCGTCCGTGTCCGTTCTCTGATACAAATAAGCAACAGATCATTCCGGCAGCAATCCACAACAGAGACATCTCCAGAGGAACTCCGACCAGACTGCGGAATAGCTGAGAGGAGACACCATTGAGTATCCACCATGGGCAGCACAGGGGCCCCGGCCCTTGCTTTCAGCCATGGTTCATGAAACACCTCACCGGCCTCGATGATTTCACTTGTTCTCACAGCCATCTTTCCCCTAACTTCCTCCTCGGGGGAGATGGTTTGGCTTTCCTGTTTGACTCCTCACTTGGCTAAACCTGCAAATTCTTACTTGTTTTTAAGACACAGGACTCGTAAATTCCCCTCGAAGGAAGGGGTCAATTTGTGAACTGAGCTTTTCCCATCGTATCCCCAACACTCCATGTAATAAATGGGAGAAGCAGCAGAATGTGAAGTGAGGCTTGTACTGTACAGAAAACCAACGAGATGGGGGTCATCGGGAAAGACCCTAAACCTCGTGGTCATCATTCTGGTGCTCCTGCCACTATCGGCTCTACCATCCCCAGGGTGTGAGGGCCAGCGGAGCCCTGCTGCATACTATGGATGAGACGTCTGCCTTTTATACCCATTTTATCCACTTCAAGGAGAAAAAAAATATTTATATTTGTGTACACAATGCAAATGTTCCACCAAACCCTGCGACCAGCACATTGAGGTTCCAGCAACAGCCAAGTGTGAAACGGAGGCAGCTCCATCCCCCACACATCTCCAGAGAGTAGACAGTACTGCTATAAGAGTCCACGCTGCTCTTCATGTGACCGCTGGTGAAATGTGAATGTGACTGCAGCATCCCAGGCCGCCACGAGCACCGGGTCCTGCAGCCCGCGCTTATCTGCACAGTGATTCCACTGCGACAAGTCCGAGGTGCAGTCAGTACCGTCCGGGGGAGGCCGCACCTGCCGTCCATTCACACACCGACGGCATCTGAACCTAAAGAGGAAAAAAATAAATCAGGAGAAGCAGCAAATCTGGGGAGACTTAGTGGGAGCAGCGGTAATCACCTACCTCTCATGAGTGTCGCTGGCAGTGTCCTCATTAAGGGTGAAGAGCTCCTTCAGTTCTCCAACAGAGAAATGTCTCTCCACGTCCTGCTCCTCGTCCACCACACAGCTGCTCAGAGCCTTCTTATGTGCCTGACGCTGGAAGATCTTCTCCTCGATAGTGCCGGTCTGGAGAGAGGACAACCATCAATGACGGTGCGAGGGCAGCCCTGCAGAAGCGCATGTGATGGGGACGTACCGAGAGCAGCCGGTAGATGAAACAAGTCTTCCTCTGGCCGTCCCTCCACACTCGTGCCATGGCTTGCTCGTCGTTGGCAGGGTTCCAGTCGGGGTCAAACATCACCAGCCTATTTGCTCCAATGAGATTGAGACCACAGCCTCCAGCTTTGCTGCTCAGCATGAAGACAAACTCGGGGCTCTGGGGTGGAAACCAGACAGGACATGAAACCGGCAGGAGGGCTGCACACAGGACAAGCCCACAGCCCACCACTCTCTCCACAACGTACCGAGGGACTGTTAAATCTCTCTACAATCTTTGCTCGCTTCTTAATGGACATCGTTCCATCGAGACGGACGTATAAATACCTGTTGGAGAAGACGACACAACGCGGAATTAACCAGAAACCTACAGTCACGCTGACGGAGACAACAGCAGCCTCGGCAGGAATCATGGAGGTGCAAACAATCCCTGTATCAGCCATGGACAGGAGAACTGTGCCCACCCCACCATGCAGGAGACTAACCCCAGGACGGGCCCCGCTCACCGCACCGTAGGCCATATGCTATTAGGAAAGGACTAAGGAGAATGGTCCCTGCACAGACAGCAGGTCTCTACTGTGGACAATCTGCAGCTGGATCTGCCTGGGAAAGCTCGCACACGCATCGCCCACACATTGGGCGGCTCATACCAAGAGGAACAATCGGGGTCTGTTACCTTCTTGCTCTGCAGAGTTTCTCAAACAAGTCGAGCGTCTGAGTGTAGTTAGAGACCAGGACGACTTTGTCGCTGCTCGTGCTCCGGGTTACGGCCAGTATATAATCCAGCACCAGCATTTTACCTGGAAACGGCAGTGGCTTCAGTCACTCGGTATGAGGCGACATGAGGCACATGGCGCTGCACTCACCTGATAACTGAGGCTCCACGGACTTGGTGCTGTACCCCGAGGGGAAGAGGCTGAGGGCCCCCTGGAAGCCTTCCTCTTCCTCCACACACTTGTCATAGACCAAAGCGGGATCTGCACAGATGACCCATCAGGTTACATGGTGGACTGGGACACTTCCCTGCCGTCTCAGTCAGGACTACTCACGGTTACACAGCTTCTTCAGCGAGGTGATGGACGACAGCGAGGACACGCTCATCTTGCCGGACGTCAGCTCCTCCACAGGTTTCGCTTGCTTCAAGAACAGTTTGTAGAGTTCAGACTGCAGAGGAGTCAGTCTGCAGGGAAACAGTGGAATATTAAAAGTGGAACCTACCTGCAAAAACTACCACAGCCGCCACGTGAAAATACTTACCTGCAGCAAACCACCTGTTCAATCTTCACAGGAAGATACTTGGAGAGGATGTCGGAAGTCCTTCTAATGAGACACCTGAAATATGGAGCAAACATCAACCTGACCAGAGGACACGGCCACCCAACAAGTGACTGGACCATACAGGACACAGTCCATCGCGGACTGGTGTGAGGTCCCCTCCTCGTAGGCCCCATAGGAGCACCCACCGGTTTACCACACTGATGAGCTCCTTCAGCTTCTCCTCCCCTTTCTCGCGGTCCGCAGGGCTGGCGTCTGCATCTCTCCCCTTTAAGATGGGAACTTCAAACCTTTTCTTAAACTCTTGGGCTGTTCCTGTGAGGTGACGAGAGTCCAGACATTAAAGTGACGGAAGATGAAGCATCCGCGCCATCCACCGTAAAACAGATCGGCGAGGATCGTTGTGGGCCGGGAACAGTCCGTCGGATCCTCTTTGCCAGCGCTGCTGGCAATCTGTCCGGCCCCACTGACCATAATGGGGACCGGTGGAGATCCGGCACAACCCGGCAAATATGCAGAGGAGCGGCCATACGGAAACAGCTGCGCGCGGGTCGGTTTTACCGTTGGTGTGAAACAGCCCTTAACCTGTGACTCTGTGGTCTCACGTAGACATGACGGGGTCACTCACCCCAGGATGCCGGCATTGACAAAGTGGACCAAACTGAGTATACCAGAAGGTCGTTCTGAATGGGGGTCCCAGAGATGAGGACACGTCGAGGGGTCTTCAGCTGGTTCAGCGCCTGGTAGGTCTGGTTCTCAGAGTTCTTCAGTCTGTGGCCCTGGAATGAAGTCACTTATAGACTCAGCGCCTGATCGCTGCAGGGACAGTCCAGGCAGCCGTGGGACAGCGGGCGTGCAAAATACTAAAAGACTGAGCTGCCACAGGCCCATATGGTGGAATACGGGGGCCCCCGGTTCTCCCCTGTCCCCATTTCTACATCCAGCAGAGTGACAAGCGTATAGGACGAGCTAAGACTGGACATTGCTGATGGTCACTGTCTGATCCACGAGATCATCACCAACCAGAGCCCCCCCCACAGCCTACCAGACCGCTGGCGCCCCCCCCCCCCCCCACAGCCTACCAGACCGCAGCCCCCCCCCCCCCCCCCGCCACAGCCTACCAGACCGCAGGCGCCCCCCCCCCCCCCACAGCCTACCAGACCGCAGGCGCCCCCCCCCCCACAGCCTACCAGACCGCAGGCGCCCCCCCACCACCACAGCCTACAAGACCGCAGGCGCCCCCCCCCCCACCACAGCCTACCAGACCGCAGGCGCCTTCTCCCCCCACAGCCTACCAGACCGCAGGCGCCGCCCCCCCCACACAGCCTACCAGACCGCAGGCGCCTTCTCCCCACACAGCCTACCAGACCGCAGGCGCCGCCCCCCCCCACACAGCCTACCAGACCGCAGGCGCCGCCCCCCCCCACACAGCCTACCAGACCGCAGGCGCCCCCCCCCCCACACAGCCTACCAGACCGCAGACGCCCCCCCCCCCCCCCCCCCCCCCACAGCCTACCAGACCGCAGACGCCCCCCCCCACCACAGCCTGCCAGACCGCAGACGCCCCCCCCCCACCACAGCCTGCCAGACCGCAGGCGCCTTCTCCCCCACAGCCTACCAGACCGCAGGCGCCACCCCCCCACACAGCCTACCAGACCGCAGACGCCCCCCACAGCTTACCAGACCGCAGGCGCCCCCCCCCCCCCCCCCCCCCCACCCACAGCCTACCAGACCGCAGGCGCCCACCCCCCCCCCCCACAGCCTACCAGACCGCAGGCGCCCACCCCCCCCCACAGCCTACCAGACCGCAGGCGCCCACCCCCCCCCTCACTTATAGACTCAGTGACAAGCGTATAGGACGAGCTAAGACTGGACATTGCTGATGGTCACTGTCTGATCCACGAGATCATCACCAACCAGAGCACCCCCCCCCACCACCACCTACCAGACCGGCAGGCGCCCCGCCCCCCCCCACATCCTACCAGACCGCAGATGCACCCCCCCCCCACCGCCTACCAGACCGCAGGCGCCTTCTCCCCCCACACAGCCTACCAGACCGCAGGCGCCTTCTCCCCCCACACAGCCTACCAGACCGCAGGCGCCTTCTCCCCCCACACAGCCTACCAGACCGCAGGCGCCTTCTCCCCCCACAGCCTACCAGACCGCAGGACACCCCCCCCCCCCCCCCCCCACAGCCTACAGACCGCAGGCGCCCCCCCCCTCCCATTACTGAACACGTGCCTTTAATCACAATGAAACCGGAGCTCACCTCATCACAGATGACCAGCCCAACACTTCCCTTGTGAAGAACATCAGCATGTAGGCGGAACGTCTCATAGGAAATGATGAGGATCGGGGACGGGACCCGCAGCCCCCGCTGATGCATGAATCCAGCTAAACAGAAGTGAGGACAGTGTCACCAAGATAGCAGTGTATCTAGAGTGCCCCCCATAGTCATGGGACCCGTGCCTCGGGTGCAGCCAGTACGCGTACACCTGTTACATGACATTCGGTTCCAGAATAAGAAGTTCTTACTCAGTTTCTGGTCAATCTCGTGCTTGGAGCCGCCATCGATGGCCAGAGGCTGAATCCTGCCCTGCAGCCATTTCCCCACCTCGTTAAACCAGTTCTTGACCAGGCTGGACGGGCACACCACCACCGACTTGTCGATTTCTGGCTTACAGTCCGGGCTCTGTCTGAGAAGGGTCCACATCAGAGCAATACACTGCAGGGTCTTCCCCAGCCCCATCTCATCCGCCATGATGCAGCCGTGACTCCCGGGAAGACGCCGGCCGGTCACACATTCCCACAAGAACTTTACTCCCTGAAAAAACCAATGACGCATAATAAGGTCACATGGATACAAAGTACAGAGCGGTGACATCACAGAACTGCCGCCACACCGTGTGCTGAACTATGACTCTTACCTCCCTCTGATGTGGCCGCAGGATCTTCCCCAGCACCGGATCCACCACAACATGAACCGGAAGCTTCTCTCTACAAAAACAAAAGACCACTGATGTCAGTGATGTCACCTCCTGTATAATATAACTGATATCTGGAGAGCGCTGATGTCACCTCCTGTATAATATAACTGATATCTGTACAGCGGTGATGTCACCTCCTGTATAATATCACTGATATCTGGAGAGCGGTGATGTCACCTCCTGTATAATATAACTGATATCTGGAGGGTGGTGATGTCACCTCCTGTATAATATAACTGATATCCGGAGAGCGGTGATGTCACCTCCTGTATAATATAACTGATATCTAGAGAGCGGTGATGTCACCTCCTGTATAATATAACTGATATCTGGAGAGCGCTGATGTCACCTCCTGTATAATATAACTGATATCTGGAGAGCGGTGATGTCACCTCCTGTATAATATAACTGATATCTGGAGGGCGGTGATGTCACCTCCTGTATAATATAACTGATATCTGGAGAGCGGTGATGTCACCTCCTGTATAATATAACTGATATCTGGAGGGCGGTGATGTCACCTCCTGTATAATATAACTGATATCTGGAGAGCGGTGATGTCACCTCCTGTATAATATAACTGATATCTGGGAGAGCGCTGATGTCACCTCCTGTATAATATAACTGATATCTGGAGAGCGGTGATGTCACCTCCTGTATAATATAACTGATATCTGGAGAGCGGTGATGTCACCTCCTGTATAATATAACTGATATCTGGAGAGCGGTGATGTCACCTCCTGTATAATATAACTGATATCTGGAGAGAGGTGATGTCACCTCCTGTATGATATAACTGATATCTGGAGAGCGGTGATGTCATCTCCTGTATAATATAACTGATATCTGGAGAGCGGTGATGTCATCTCCTGTATGATATAACTGATATCTGGAGAGCGGTGATGTCATACTTCTCTATTTTCAGCTGATCATGGGCGCTCAGACTTGGGGGGTTCGTTATAGAAACCAGTGCCCCCTCATCATCAGGATCATGGAGCGCTCTCCGTACTCCGGCTTTTTTAATCCCTAGCGACCGCAGACCCAAACCACCTACAGAGCAGGAAGAGAGCAGAATATAAAAAGATGTAACACTGGGTAGGTCGGCTGGGAGGGGGCAGGCGCTGGGATGATAGTAGGTCGGCTGGGAGGGGGCAGGCGCTGGGATGATAGGGGTAGGTCGGCTGGAAGGGGGCAGGCGCTGGGATGATAGTAGGTAGGTCGGCTGGAAGGGGGCAGGCGCTGGGATGATAGTAGGTCGGCTGGGAGGGGGCAGGCGCTGGGATGATAGGAGTAGGTCGGCTGGGAGGGGGCAGGCACTGGGATGATAGGGGTAGGTCTGCTGGGAGGGGGCAGGAGCTGGGATGATAGAAGTAGGTCTGCTGGGAGGGGGCAGGCGCTGGGATGATAGGAGTAGGTCTGCTGGGAGGGGGCAGGCGCTGGGATGATAGGAGTAGGTCTGCTGGGTACTGGGATGATAGGAGTAGGTCTGCTGGGTACTGGGATGATAGGAGTAGGTCGGCTGGGAGGGGGCAGGCGCTGGGATGATAGGGGTAGGTCGGCTGGGAGGGGGCAGGCGCTGGGATGATAGGGGTAGGTCTGCTGGGAGGGGGCAGGCGCTGGGATGATAGGAGTAGGTCTGCTGGGAGGGGGCAGGACCTGGGATGATAGGAGTAGGTCTGCTGGGTACTGGGATGATAGGAGTAGGTCTGCTGGGAGGGGGGCAGGACCTGGGATGATAGGAGTAGGTCGGCTGGGAGGGGGCAGGCGCTGGGATGATAGGAGTAGGTCTGCTGGGAGGGGGCAGGCGCTGGGATGATAGGAGTAGGTCTGCTGGGTACTGGGATGATAGGAGTAGGTCTGCTGGGTACTGGGATGATAGGAGTAGGTCGGCTGGGAGGGGGCAGGCGCTGGGATGATAGGGGTAGGTCGGCTGGGAGGGGGCAGGCGCTGGGATGATAGGGGTAGGTCTGCTGGGTACTGGGATGATAGGAGTAGGTCTGCTGGGTACTGGGATGATAGGAGTAGGTCTGCTGGGAGGGGGCAGGACCTGGGATGATAGGAGTAGGTCGGCTGGGAGGGGGCAGGCGCTGGGATGATAGGAGTAGGTCTGCTGGGAGGGGGCAGGCGCTGGGATGATAGGAGTAGGTCGGCTGGGAGGGGGCAGGCGCTGGGATGATAGGAGTAGGTCTGCTGGGAGGGGGCAGGCGCTGGGATGATAGGAGTAGGTCTGCTGGGAGGGGGCAGGACCTGGGATGATAGGAGTAGGTCTGCTGGGTACTGGGATGATAGGAGTAGGTCTGCTGGGAGGGGGCAGGCGCTGGGATGATAGGAGTAGGTCGGCTGGGAGGGGGCAGGCGCTGGGATGATAGGAGTAGGTCTGCTGGGAGGGGGCAGGCGCTGGGATGATAGGAGTAGGTCTGCTGGGTACTGGGATGATAGGAGTAGGTCTGCTGGGAGGGGGGCAGGACCTGGGATGATAGGAGTAGGTCTGCTGGGTACTAGGATGATAGGAGTAGGTCTGCTGGGAGGGGGAAGGCGCTGGGATGATAGGAGTAGGTCGGCTGGGAGGGGGCAGGCGCTGGGATGATAGGGGTAGGTCGGCTGGGAGGGGGCAGGCGCTGGGATGATAGGGGTAGGTCGGCTGGGAGGGGGCAGGCGCTGGGATGATAGGAGTAGGTCGGCTGGGAGGGGGCAGGCGCTGGGATGATAGGGGTAGGTCGGCTGGGAGGGGGCAGGAGCTGGGATGATAGGAGTAGGTCTGCTGGGAGGGGGCAGGCGCTGGGATGATAGGAGTAGGTCTGCTGGGAGGGGGCAGGCGCTGGGATGATAGGGGTAGGTCTGCTGGGTACTGGGATGATAGGAGTAGGTCTGCTGGGAGGGGGCAGGAGCTGGGATGATAGGAGTAGGTCTGCTGGGAGGGGGCAGGCGCTGGGATGATAGGGGTAGGTCTGCTGGGAGGGGGCAGGCGCTGGGATGATAGGAGTAGGTCTGCTGGGAGGGGGCAGGCGCTGGGATGATAGGAGTAGGTCGGCTGGGAGGGGGCAGGAGCTGGGATGATAGGAGTAGGTCGGCTGGGAAGGGGCAGGCGCTGGGATGATAGGAGTAGGTCGGCTGGGAGGGGCAGGCGCTGGGATGATAGGAGTAGGTCGGCTGGGAGGGGGGCAGGCGCTGGGATGATAGGAGTAGGTCTGCTGGGTACTGGGATGATAGGAGTAGGTCGGCTGGGAGGGGGCAGGAGCTGGGATGATAGGGTAGGTCTGCTGGGAGGGGGCAGGCGCTGGGATGATAGGAATAGGTCTGCTGGGAGGGGGCAGGAGCTGGGATGATAGGAGTAGGTCTGCTGGGAGGGGGCAGGCGCTGGGATGATAGGAGTAGGTCTGCTGGGAGGGGGCAGGACCTGGGATGATAGGAGTAGGTCGGCTGGGAGGGGGAAGGCGCTGGGATGATAGGAGTAGGTCGGCTGGGAGGGGGCAGCCGCTGGGATGATAGGAGTAGGTCGGCTGGGAAGGGGCAGGCGCTGGGATGATAGGAGTAGGTCGGCTGGGAGGGGGCAGGCGCTGGGATGATAGGAGTAGGTCGGCTGGGAGGGGGCAGGCGCTGGGATGATAGGAGTAGGTCTGCTGGGAGGGGGCAGGCGCTGGGATGATAGGAGTAGGTCGGCTGGAGGGGGCAGGAGCTGGGATGATAGGAGTAGGTCGGCTGGGAGGGGGAAGGCGCTGGGATGATAGGAGTAGGTCGGCTGGGAGGGGGCAGCCGCTGGGATGATAGGAGTAGGTCTGCTGGGAGGGGGCAGGCGCTGGGATGATAGGAGTAGGTCGGCTGGGAGGGGGCAGGCGCTGGGATGATAGGGGTAGGTCTGCTGGGTACTGGGATGATAGGAGTAGGTCTGCTGGGAGGGGGCAGGCGCTGGGATGATAGGAGTAGGTCGGCTGGGAGGGGGCAGGCGCTGGGATGATAGGAGTAGGTCGGCTGGGAGGGGGCAGGCGCTGGGATGATAGGAGTAGGTCTGCTGGGAGGGGCAGGCGCTGGGATGATAGGGGTAGGTCGGCTGGGAGGGGGCAGGAGCTGGGATGATAGGAGTAGGTCTGCTGGGAGGGGGCAGGCGCTGGGATGATAGGGGTAGGTCTGCTGGGTACTGGGATGATAGGAGTAGGTCTGCTGGGAGGGGGCAGGAGCTGGGATGATAGGAGTAGGTCTGCTGGGAGGGGGGCAGGCGCTGGGATGATAGGGGTAGGTCTGCTGGGAGGGGGGCAGGCGCTGGGATGATAGGAGTAGGTCGGCTGGGAGGGGGCAGGAGCTGGGATGATAGGAGTAGGTCGGCTGGGAAGGGGCAGGCGCTGGGATGATAGGAGTAGGTCGGCTGGGAGGGGGCAGGCGCTGGATGATAGGAGTAGGTCGGCTGGGAGGGGGCAGGGCGCTGGGATGATAGGAGTAGGTCGGCTGGGAGGGGGCAGGCGCTGGGATGATAGGAGTAGGTCTGCTGGGGTACTGGGATGATAGGAGTAGGTCGGCTGGGAGGGGGCAGGAGCTGGGATGATAGGGGTAGGTCTGCTGGGAGGGGGCAGGCGCTGGGATGATAGGAATAGGTCTGCTGGGAGGGGGCAGGAGCTGGGATGATAGGAGTAGGTCTGCTGGGAGGGGGCAGGCGCTGGGATGATAGGAGTAGGTCTGCTGGGAGGGGGCAGGACCTGGGATGATAGGAGTAGGTCGGCTGGGAGGGGGAAGGCGCTGGGATGATAGGAGTAGGTCGGCTGGGAGGGGGCAGCCGCTGGGATGATAGGAGTAGGTCTGCTGGGAGGGGGCAGGGCGCTGGGATGATAGGAGTAGGTCGGCTGGGAGGGGGCAGGAGCTGGGATGATAGGAGTAGGTCGGCTGGGAGGGGGAAGGCGCTGGGATGATAGGAGTAGGTCGGCTGGGAGGGGGCAGCCGCTGGGATGATAGGAGTAGGTCTGCTGGGAGGGGGCAGGCGCTGGGATGATAGGAGTAGGTCGGCTGGGAGGGGGCAGGCGCTGGGATGATAGGAGTAGGTCGGCTGGGAGGGGGCAGGCGCTGGGATGATAGGAGTAGGTCGGCTGGGAGGGGGCAGGAGCTGGGATGATAGGGGTAGGTCGGCTGGGAGGGGGCAGGCGCTGGGATGATAGGGGTAGGTCTGCTGGGAGGGGGCAGGCGCTGGGATGATAGGGGTAGGTCTGCTGGGTACTGGGATGATAGGAGTAGGTCTGCTGGGAGGGGGGCAGGCGCTGGGATGATAGGAGTAGGTCTGCTGGGAGGGGGCAGGCGCTGGGATGATAGGAGTAGGTCGGCTGGGAGGGGGCAGGAGCTGGGATGATAGGAGTAGGTCGGCTGGGAAGGGGCAGGAGCTGGGATGATAGGAGTAGGTCGGCTGGGAGGGGGCAGGCGCTGGGATGATAGGAGTAGGTCTTCTGGGAGGGGGCAGGCGCTGGGATGATAGGAGTAGGTCTGCTGGGTACTGGGATGATAGGAGTAGGTCCTGCTGGGTACTGGGATGATAGGAGTAGGTCTGCTGGGTACTGGGATGATAGGAGTAGGTCTGCTGGGTACTGGGGATGATAGGAGTAGGTCTGCTGGGAGGGGGCAGGACCTGGGATGATAGGAGTAGGTCTGCTGGGTACTGGGATGATAGGAGTAGGTCTGCTGGGTACTGGGATGATAGGAGTAGGTCTGCTGGGAGGGGGCAGGACCTGGGATGATAGGAGTAGGTCTTCTGGGAGGGGGCAGGCGCTGGGATGATAGGAGTAGGTCTGCTGGGTACTGGGATGATAGGAGTAGGTCTGCTGGAGGGGGCAGGCGCTGGGATGATAGGAGTAGGTCTTCTGGGAGGGGGCAGGCGCTGGGATGATAGGAGTAGGTCTGCTGGGTACTGGGATGATAGGAGTAGGTCTGCTGGGAGGGGGCAGGCGCTGGGATGATAGGAGTAGGTCTGCTGGGAGGGGGCAGGCGCTGGGATGATAGGAGTAGGTCTGCTGGGAGGGGGCAGAGCGATGACATCACTCACCCTTGAAGTCCGGTATTGGCACTCGGAAGGGTCTGGACAATATACTGCGGATAAATGCCTCCTGAGAAGACATGAGAGGAAGGTTAGAGCATGGTGGACGTCACCCCTGTGTCCCCTCCTTCAATCCAACCCTGTGACAGACGGGCTCCATAAGGGGACACACAGGATCTGGAGAGGATGAGCCAGGGGCCCCACACAGCGCATGAGACACCCCCAACCCTGCAGCCCCTTGGTGCCCCCTGGTTGCTCCTCGTGACGGGGCGTCACTCACATGCTGGCGGCTGTCCAGGCAGGGGGTCTGTTAGTCAGCGGCTCCAGGGGCTTCCGTTACGGCGAGATCCAGCGCCTCCCGCCCCTCGTCTCCGCCGCCGGATTCTCTTTGGCGTCTGAAAATACAATTCACCTATAATTGATCTCCGTTATCAGGGGGGGGGGGGGGCAGTCACATGACCAGGCGCAATCACTCACCCGACTCTTCACGCCCACTCGTCGTCGTCTATCATCATCATCAGATGGGTCCCGGCTCCTCTTCGCCAGCTGGCTGGGGGCCAAACTCCTCCTCTGTAATGAAGGCAGTGGTCAAACATGCGGAACGCAAGACTCCGCCTCCCGAACAGTGACCGCACCCACAACCTGACCGGGGGCTTATAGCATAGGGACATACCATAATGTATAATGGGGGGTCCTGACCATAGTGTCCGGGACATACCATAATGTACAACGGGGGGTCCTGACCATAGT